>NW_027287316.1:125000-332500 GCF_022747635.1 Hetaerina americana | reverse complement strand
ACCCAGGACCGAGGCGGGGTCCGAACCCCTGCGTCAGAAGACGGCTGCGCTATCCACGCGCACATCCTCCATTTTCCCGCATTATCGTCATTTTGGCCAAAGCATTTTCCTTGACGCTGGGACAGTTTTGTCCGCCGATGTCACATCAGCCGCCCGCCATGTCGCCGAGGAAGCCTTCGACCTCATATTCGGTCAACGATAGGGTGCGCATAGCCAGACAATATGTTCGACGCATTAATGAGCGGCATCAATTTCCGGTCGCACGGGCATTTCTCCTCCATCCTTCCCCCACGGGGTCAACGACACTCAAATAATCACGGGGCGAAAACAATCAACTGAAATCAGCGTCACCCACCGCGGAATGGACATCCAAGATGACCACGGAGGGAGTTGGTCAGAGGAGCGGAACACGGCGAGACCGTGGGCGCTCACGTGCACGCCTATCCGCTGTCAATTAGGGAGAGGCCCGAATGCAGCGAGGGGGCCCTTCCTTCGCGCCAAAGCACCACGACCCCTCGCCCCGTGCACCGCCATCCCGAGCGGAGAGCGAGCGATAGCCGGGGCGGGCGGAAGTGGCGATTCGGGAGGGGCGGAGCTCCTGCTTTTCACTTAGCATTCCTCTTTCGCGAGAGCAGCTTATCTTTTCTTTTATTTATATTTATTCTCATCCCATATCGAGCGCACTTAAATCACAATTCACTCGCACATTGGCTGACTGACAAACTCGAGCTTGGTCATCAGTAAACCTACATGACTCTCCACTTCCTGAACTCAAACTTATCATCCCTCGAGTAATCCTTGGCACTTTTCTCCATTCTTTGTGGATGGCTCTGAAAACCACTGCAGATGCGTGAAACTTACGGTTCTGTAGTTCTACACGAAGTTACACTGATCTAACGAAATCTTTCGGACGAATTCCTCTCTCATAAGTGCCACTGATCCGTCCATTCCTCCCTCGTTCTTCCGAACCCTTACGTAGGTGGTTCCTGTTATCATACACGTACATTTCAGTTACAAATCTCTCGACTGTTATTTCTTGTTGTTTGCCCTTACGGCGCGAGCGCGCTGAGACGCGCAGTCACGCCATGGTAAAATGGAAAGGATTATTCCCGATACTTCTTATCCATAGCGTGTATATCACCGCATCGTCTGCAAATGGACGTAGTGTACTGGAAACTTGACACCCGATACCATTAATGCATAAAAGGAACAATAGCGGACCGATAACACTTCCTTGTGGGGCACCCGAAATGACGCTCACTCTGCCGGATGAAACTCCGTATATTACGACCCTTTGCTGTCGGCCTGTTTAAACGTTATTAATCCAATCTATTACACATTTATCAATCCAACAACTTCCCAATTTTTAGAACAAATTGTTAATTACAATAGGAGGGAATAAATCAGATCGGGAGGAGCAGTTCATGTATTTGCGCAGCGGGTAACAGGCCCAGCGGTGGGGACATTCGGAGAAAAAATGCGCTAGCGAAAAATAGGATTGCCGAGACACTTAGATCGGGAGAAAACAACAAGTTGATGCAGTATTCCTGAATTTTGAAGAAAGCCTTCGATAAAGTCCGGCTCAACAAATTGTTAGACAAACATAAAAGTTATTACATCAATGACAAAAAAATAAATTTGATCAGAGACTTCCAGTAATATCGAAAGAAATGGTAACCATCGATAGATTGTCTTCAACGAAGGTAGATGCAACTTCGGGCGTCCCCCAGGGAAGTTTAACGGGGCCGCTTCTCTTCTTAATTCATTACCTACGCTCATAGTAGCAAGCATATATTATTTGCAGACGATAAGGTGGTATTAAAAAATAATAACTCCATTAGAATACAGGTCACTCTCGAGAGACATACGCAATATTGGATTGGTTCAAGGAATGGGGATAAGAACTTAACATAGCCAAACGCGCAGATTTGGAATGGTGGAACAAAGGAAGTGAAGAGCAGGGCATTAATTCTGAAATCAGAGGGTTCAGTGCTGACTACAGCCGATCAAGTTAAATATTTGGTGGTGGTTGTAATTCCACGCCTTTCATGGGGAGCACACATCAGGATCGTGTATGGATCCGTTTTTAAGGAACTCGGCTTCATCATACATGTGGTGGGGAAACGTAATGAGAAAGTTAAAGAGATGTGTTATTTCGCTTTAGTTAGGCCTCATTTGGAAAAGAGAAAATTTGGAAAAGGAATTAGATAAAGTCCAGTTTTGACGAATCTGACGGATTCGTCAAAACTTTTTACGATAAGAAGACGAGTGCGACAGGGCCTTTTAGGGGAAATAGGCTGGGAGCCACTTGAGATGCGAAGAGAAGAAGCGAGACTTAGACTTGTAGAAAGGTTCAGAACAAACGAGTTTAATGATGACACCAACGTGATTACTATTATGGTCTCACACTGTTTGGGTAAATCTATAAAGATAATATAAGGGAAGTAGATTCCAGTTCAGAAGATAAAAATACTCGTTCTTACCCTCGGACAATCAGGATAAATAATAATAATAAGCCCGAAGTTATAAAAGAAATAATAAAGATGGTCGAAGTGAGGATAACATTAACGGTTGCATACACACGAGGTAGGCGCAGGTGTGTGTGAGTTGAGGGTGGTGCTCCATGGTATATGGCTATGAGACCACGACGTCCTTGACGAGGCAATGCGATTGGCGTCAAAAGTTTCGCGACGTGGGTGCGGAGAGGAAGCAAATTCTCGAGGTTTGAGCGAGGGCGAGCAGAGGAATGTTGGGGAAATCCGAAAGGGGCAGGAAAAGTGATTGGGAGGAAATAATGAAAGGTAATATTATGTTTAAGTCAGTAAGTGGACATCACGAAGGCAGCCAGAATATAACAGCAAACGAAGAAAGAGATAGGAAGAGAGCACGACAAGATAATAGCCGTCACTGTCCGTACAAGACCTACCTTCAAAATAAGCAGAACAGTTAAAATCTCATCATTCCTCATGAGGACGACGCACATTCACGTTTACTCACACCTAGAGATCCACTCGGAAGTGGAGGCACGGGAGGAGAATGGCTCCTCTCGAAGACAGAATTTAGCTGAGGCGCCGGAACATCACCCGTGTCGCCAAGGACGGCTCCCTTTCCATCGAGGGGGGGGGGGGTACGACAGCCAGGGGCGACCGATCCGCGAGGAGGGGTCTCTCGCGCGGTTCGGGGGCAAACATCGGGGCCTTTTATCATTTTTCCACTCGTAAAAAACGAGATTTTTTAGGGGCCGTCTTTCTTTGCGATACTCAACGTCCTTCGGTGGCGGGATTCTTCTCCCTAGCGCGCCCTCGAAAAAGTGAGTCGGCTTCAGCGATAGGACGGGATGTCGGCAAGGTGTTCTGAAAGCATCCTCGGCGTCGTGCTCCGAGAATGTGAGCTAGAACGCGACCAAGAAGGAACTTCTGAAGCGTCAAATTTGCGCTTCAAACTCGACAATTTCACGAGCGACAAAGCCGCAACTCGCATTGCGAGAGAAGCGAACTGATTTCCCATTGGTGTCCGCAAATTAAACCCAAAGGCTTATCCTATTCTTCTTTTCCCATTCCATTTTAAAGAAGCAATGTGTGTCCCGCGAGCCCAATAAATTTTTACGATGACTTTTTAACAGGGTAATAGAAAGTATATGAAACAATGAACATTTTAGGGAGTTGTATTTTATACTTACAAATTATGATACCATTCAAACTTTTAAAAACCAATTACATGTAAAAATTGCTTTCAGATTAACTTTTGTTTTGGTCTCCAGTTTCACCCGGCGACACCTTCGCTTAAAAATCGGGGCTTGAAATCCGTGTATCATCGATTGTGTTTCATCTTCTCTCCGCGAGATCCTCCGAAAGGCAATGTCGAAATAATTGTAATTCAAAGAGCATCTTTATAACGTATTTTCTCAAAACAATTTGCACAGAAGAGAACAAAGGGTACGTCCTAACAACAGCCATTGAACAAAACAAGCACGCGATTCCCCAAGTCTACATTGAAACCTATTTCCTAATGCGGGGACAGAGTCCCTGGATGATTCGGAGCAATAATAGCGATATCATAAATGGAAGCGGCTTATGTGCATGCCAACTGGGAATAAAATAAAAATTACAAATTTGGACTAAAAAATTCACAAAATTCCTTATACTATAACCATAAACCATAAACACAGTAATCAACCCGAAGGTCGGTTTAGTAAGTGATGGTAGAGTTCACCCAGTACTAAGCCCTATACGGCGTGTGAAAATTCACACATCAGGGTAAGGGGGCCAGTTCCTTCCCCTGTGCTGGCGATGGTTTCCCAAAAAGACCTGGTACCCGAAAAATCACTTTAGCTTGGGTGGAGGTGCCCAGAGTGCCTTGCACCAGGAATCGAACCCGGGACCCTCAGGTCAGCAGTCCAATGCTCTACCCACTGGACTACCGCGACCCACACTTACACTATATTACTTCGCAATAATTCGAATCTTCTAGTCCTTGGATTCCGTCGGGCGAAAGTACTGGGCTAAGAATTCTGTATCATAAACGGAAAAATAACTATTTAAGTCTTTCATAATGTTCATCAATCCCGTCATTGGATTCCATGAAGTATGGATCGCCATAAGTAATTTCTTTGAGAACAAATCTTGCGATAAAACACCCGGTTTTATACAAAATAGCGAGGATGTCCAAGTTAAAATGCCAATTAACTTCCCCACACGCATCTTCTCCGCTCCAACCACAGCACAGCCTCCATGAGGTTCATTGTTACAATGAGCTACACTTCCGGGAAGCCAGGAGCCTCTTTAGTAAATCAACTGTCCAACTTCAGACTTTTCCACGAACCTATTCAGGCTTCGGATTTTCCTCGACCTTTCATTTCGCCATTAAAAAACTATGCGGCCGTGTGAGGCCGAAGGGGAGAAAGATGTTTTTCGTCGAAAGAGAAGGCGGGGCCGAAGGGAGGAGAGGTCCTTTGATCCGTCGAGATGAGAATGCCGAGCAAAGGCGCGGAGAGTTGATTCTTTGAAGGCAAGCAGGGCGAGGGATGGCATTCTGGATGCAATATGAGGCGTCACAGATTCCACTGCACTGCCTACACTAATGGCCCTGGCGCAGGGGCGCACCTCTCTTCCGCCTTCCAAGGAGAGAGAGAGGCCGGAAGAGGTTTCCTTCGACATTCATTCGATTTACTTCGCAGGAGAAAGCCAAGGACTCCAAACGACTGTCCCCTGCAGACAGTCTTTGGTCCGGTCGCACCCAAATGAGCCGATTAACAAGTCGATACGGACCCTCGCGAAAAGTTTCGCATTAGAACAAACCGTATGCTCTTTTACAGGTCTCCTAGTGACATTAACTGCTGACAATAGAAATGGAAAGCGAGAACTTCCGGCCCTTTTCAATGAATGGCGGCTTAAGGGCTCTCTAACAATCCAATTAAAAAACATACAGGGTAGTTCAATTGAACACAAGGAAAAAATAGTAAAACAAATTAATTTGCGAAATTTTTTTCATTTTCAAACATGATTTCCTTTAAGATGAATACACTTTTCACACCGTCTCTCCCAAAAAGTAATCTTTAGGAATGTCCTTGAAACAGGCATCTTTGTCGGCGATGACCAGCTCATTCGACGCGAATCATTTTCCACCATGCCATTTTTTCAAGTCTAGTGAATAAAAGTGTACGTTGTAGTAATTCAAATTTTTATTCCACAATTTTCGCCATCGAAAGTGCGCAGGTATACAACCTTGCAATGTCTTCGCGGAAGAGAATTGTTATCACTGCCAGAGGGCATTGTTTCTTTATTTTCTTGGCTTATCCCGAATAATTACGAGGTAGAATACTCTCCAGTTATCACTTGTTCTTTTGGGAAGTAATCAATGCGGATGATTCTGCGCGCATCCCATAAAACCGCGGCCATCGCCTTGTCGGCCGATTTCACCGCCTTCTTCATAGCTAGATCGCATTAATGAAGTCACAGTTTCGACGCCGCCATTTCCCTTGGAGTGGAACCGCGTATTGCGTTTCGTTCACAGTGGTGTTTCGATGATGGGATGCGGGAGGATTGCCACGGAAAAACGCGAAACCAGCCTCACAGTCTCGGCCACAATATTAAGTTAATTATGAGAAAACCAAATTTGCACTTTTCCACAGATTTACTTATAATGGCATCTCCTCTATCCCCACTATTGGCAGAAATAATAATGGACAATATAGAATCACCATTATGAAACTCTGGCCATCAAATCCGCTCTAATAATTTCTACCGATTTCGCTATGTGGATGGCATCATCTGCTGTTGGATTGGGAGTATAAGAAAACTAGACGGTTTACTCAATCTTTTAAATGCCCAACACCCCAAAATTAAGTTCACCATGGAAATCGAATCCAGGAAAGAGTTGAACTTTCCATATCTATCAAGGATGATAAACACAGCTTTGGTAAGAACAGAAAACCATGTTACAATGAAGCGATCATCCCAGCGATTCCTGCCACCCTACGAACCAGAAACTGTCCATCTTCCATTCAATGATACACTGCCACCATCCACCAGCACCAGCCACCTTCCTCTCAAATAACGACCGCAAGTGCTTATCTCCCACCTTCTTCTTTTTAAACCTCTCCATTTCTTTAGTTTCTCTGTTTCTTTGGGTTTTCCATATTTCCCCTCTTTCTCCCCGCCTACCTTACCTTATTATTACCCCCACCCCCTTCCTCAAACGGACATATGATGTATCACAATTTGAATCTTGTCTTGTACCTGAAGATTATATTCCTTGAGTATTTCTTTGCATTGAAAGTCACGAACATCTTTTTGAGCTTTTGTCCATTTATCCGGGATCCATAGCGAACAAATATTTTCACAGCTAAATGTTCAAGCATTATCTAATTGATGCTCGTCATACTAATCCCCAAGAATGCAATCCTCAATCTCACGATAAGTCGCATGACGATCTTCCTCCACTAGTTCTTGCACTTGTCAATGTTTTCTGGCACAAAAACTAGTTTGGTCGACTTTCGCCGCTGAGCGAACGGCGGCCAAAAACCTACTGCCACCCGGTGGACTGCGGATTATGATCAAAAGTGACCAGCTGATTTTATTGGGAGTTACTAGAATGTCTGCGTGGACATCAATTTTCTTGACCGCGACGACTCAAAGACTACTTATTTATCGCCCGATATTAGGAGTTTATTTAAATAAAATTGTTTCCGTGCATGCAAATCAATTGCTTAAGCTAAGATACGATGACATTGAACAATGAACATAATCCGTATGAGACTTAAGTAAGCATGTTGCCTTTGTTCGACCGCGGGGATATTATGTCCTCGTTTGAGAGAAGGGCCGAACCCTGCCTTAACCTGCACGGGTGTGGGGAAATAAGCGGTGTTGCACGACTGGGTCTTTCCACTCATTACAACCCGAATTCGGGGGTAATGATTTCACCAGTAGCTGCTGTAGTTTTAAGGAGCAAGAAATCAGTCGACGAGAAATTGACGCAAAAACTACGAATTGAATACATCAGAAGCAGATTTAACTTCAGGATTGCCGCGGGGAAGTGTCATAGGGCGCCTATCTTTCCAGTTATATATGAACAACCTAAGCTCCCAGGTTAACAGCAACTTAAGGATCATTTTCGGCCGAAACAGTGATTGACAGAGAAATTAGGGCATCTGACGGAAGTGGATTGCTCTCTGATGATTTAGACCCGATATATGTGCGATGCATGGAATGAGGGTTACAACCAAATATCAGAATATGCAGGGCACTGAAGTTTCGTAATAAAAGCAAGACGGAATAAGACGTTAGTTACAAAACAGATGGAACCAAATTAAGCAACTCGGAACTGGTTAAACACTTGAGTGCACGCTGCACTTGTGTATGTAGATGTAAAACCTTACAAGAGGCACGCATATGAGAAGAATATGCGAATCAGCTTCAAAGAAGCTAGGTGCTGATAAACATTTTGTTGTAAAATTTAACGAAAGGTTTAGAGAAAACCTTTTGTTTCACGAAGAGAGCAAACAGGACGCCTAGAATGTTAGTGGACACTCGTGTGTTCTAGCGACGCCGAGAGAATCATATTGGACTCAAACTACGTATATTGGTGAATTCGGTCACCGACATAAAATAAAAGAGATGAAACCCATCAGTTGCAGGTTCAACTGCTAGTTCTTCCATCCCGAGATACGCAGACATATCAAATCTAATCGAAATTCCCGGAATGGCTTCATTTAAAAAGCAAAATTCAACGATTTAGACACGCATTCATTATTGCCTGATGTCTATAGGCAAGTATGTGTAGAGGCGCAAATATAGCGCACACATAGCCACATGCATCATGATCTCTCGTCTGAGCACTACCGCTTGGTACCGTCGACTGACCCGCCACACGCCCGCGCGGAAACGTCGAACGACAAGATGTTTGGATGGATGAGGAGGGCATGCACGCGTGACGATGCGGTTGCCAACCAGGTCTATAGCTCCAAATTGCACCATAGGCTCCCCACGCTCCTTTTGCGATATGTTCCCAATTCTCTTTCGTGCCTCCCTGCCTCAACCAATATGTCCTCACCGCTATTGCTTCTACAAGGGATGTCCAGAAAGTATCCTCCGGTATGCTATTAATAATACACCGGAATAGAAACAGAAAATTTATAATTTTCAACTCCAAACTACTATATCTACTATGCATATATATATATATATATATATATATATATATATATATATATATATATATATACATATATATATATATATATCTGTGTGTGTGTGTGTGTGTGTGTGTTAAAATGGACTGGTATAGATCAACAAAAGGTATGGGGGATGAAAAGAAAATTTGGCAATATACCCGGGCAGATAGGGAAGGGTTCCAGGAATTTTTAAGGGGCAAGTTTCCTGAATGGGCAGCTAGTGGAGCGACCGTGGAGAAAATATGGGAAACATTCAAAGAAATAATTCTTGAAGGGCAAATGACGTATGTTCCCATAAAAAATTTGAAACAGAACACAGATCCGGAGTACTAAAACAAAACCATAAAAAAACTAAAGATAGCGGTAAGAAAGGCACACAGATTAAAGAATGAAAGTACAGAAATGTCACACCATTACAGGACCTTGGTCCGGAACCTAAATAGGGAAAAGGAGGCAAAGGAAAAATTTCTTATCAATGCAAATTCGAAAGACAACGCAACGAAATTTTATAGATACATGAGAACAAGGAAAGATAACAGGGAACGCGTGACTATATTAAAAACTAAGGAAAATGGTATTGTAACAGACACTGTAGAAATAGCAAATATGTTCAACTCCTGCTTTACGGATGTTTTTCGGGGAATAGAAAACCAAAAGGAAAATAAGGCTTGCCTAAATAGCTCAGAAACGACACAGAACTTCATCAGCATAACAGCACCAAATAGCTTACTGCCCTCGACAAACGGTATTATCTTGGAGGACCCATATTTTGTGAAAAAAATAAGGAGGATGAGGAAAAATAAGTCAGTGGGACCGGATAATATCTCAATTGACATTCTAAAACTGGGTGATACCGCAATAGCTTTGTACCTGAGTCATCTATTCAAAGTAACTTTAAATAATGATGCCTTGCCCAATGATTGGAAAAAAGCAAATATTACACCAATTTTCAAGAAAGGGGATAAAACAATAGCCAACAATTATAGACCGGTAAGCATAACCTCAGTTGTTTGCAAAATAATGGAAAAAAGAATCGCTGACTACATTCGGGAATGGTGGGCAAGAGATGGATGGCTATTCAAACACCAACATGGGTTTAGAACGGGATACTCGTGTGAAACGCAGCTTTTGGGATAAAGCCAATACATCGGCGACGCAATAGATGAAGGAAAGGAAGTGGATGCAGTAATTGTTGATTTTTCGGCAGCTTTTGACCGAGTGCCTCACGATAAATTGTTGTTAAAGTTGGATTCGTTACCATTGGACTTGAGGGTAAAACAATGGATAAAAAATTTTCTCAGAGCCAGAACTCAAAAAGTAAAATTAGGGGATACATTTTCAAATGAGGCGAGCGTATTAGCAGGAGTTCCACAAGGCAGTGTTCTAGGGCCATTACTCTTTAGATTAATTTAGAGCAAAACACCGGTCGAATGGAAGGTTGTGGGAATTGGCGTGTGAAGGGATAGGAAGAGAAGAGAGTGAGGTCGAATGGAAGGTTGTGGGAATTGGCGTGTGAAGGGATAGGAAGAGAAGAGAGTGAGGCAGAATTGCAGGAGTACCGGTGATTATTCATTCGGATGGATAAGGGGGTAATGCATTCGCCTATGTAAAAGGAAGTGCAATGTTTGCATGACAAAAGGTAAATAATGTTTTTTGAGAGGCAATTAGCATGGGAACGAGGTGAGGGGGAAATGAGGGGGTGTTGGGAGAGGGGAGTAGACCTAATAAGAAGACAGGTTTTACATCGGGGGCGGTTGCAAGTAGGGGAAATATTAGGAAATGTGTCACGGGGGGGCGCCAAAGGGTTGGTGGATCTCAGAAGGTTTTTGAGATTGGCGGGTCGTCTGTATGAGATAGATGGGCATTGAGGTAGTAAGGATGAGGTCGCGTCATTGCCATGTAAAATTGGAAACAGTTCTTTAAGGAAGGTTTTCAGTCTGTGTGATCCGGGGAAATAGGTGGTGCAAAGGTTGAGTCCTGCGTCAGATGTGGGCTTGTTATTGTGTCGTGTGTGTTGTCGGGTGAAGCGGTGGATTTTATTTTGTAGTAGCTTTTCTGGGTAACCGCGTTTGAGGAGTGCAAGATGTAGAATGCCAAGGTATTTGTTGAGAGTGGCTGTGGTGTTGCAAATTCGGTGTCCGCGGATAGAGAAAGAGTTAGGAATCGAGCGTTTCGTGTGTTGAGGATGACAGCTTGTGTGGTGTAGGTATTGCTGATGGTTAGTAGCTTTAATGTGTACTGAAGTGGTGAATTTGTTGTTTTGAAGTGAGATGTCTGTGTCAAGAAAGGTGATGGTGGAGTCTGAAATGGAAAAGGTGAATTTAACAGTGAAAGATGAATTTAAGGCGGATGAGAAATTGTTGAGAGAATCAGAGCCATGTGACCAGAGAATAAAATTTCGTCTATGTAGCGGACCCAGAAAAGAGGTTGGAAGGGTTGCTGTGACAGGAAAGTCTCTTCGAGATGCAATGTTCAACATGTACCTGGGGGAGGCAATAAGAGAAGCACAAGGCATCGGATTAAACGGAATTAGGATCAAAGGAGAAGAGATAAACATGCTACGCTTCGTCGACGATAAGTTCAAGCATTCCAGAAGTTTCGAATGGCACAGGAGTAGTATAAAAAGTGTTTCACAGCGGACAAGTAATGGTTGTTCCGAGGCTCCATGAAACGACCAGAAGCACAGTTGTCATAGCATTCCTTCGAGACTGAGTTCATTTCATCCGTTACGTTTTGGAATGGCTCCGGAACGAGGGCACTGATGGTTGCTTCGTCTGAGCCTTGACACACAAATCCTCGTGGCATCGCCAGTTGGAAATGGCATAAGTTGGTCTCCATCGCTGGAAAAAGGAGGAGGAGATACCATTCGCTGTCTTCCGTGAGCTCTTGCCAACATTTCCGCACTGCTCGTGTGCATAGCTTACGTTAATATAGGGTGTCGCTCACGATTCTGACCTACTTAGCCCTTGAACCGACGTCATGCGACGACAATCCTCGTATTCTACACATTTACGCGTTCATCTTCAGCCCAGCATGTTCACCGTGGACATTTGAGAGGCCTCCCGTGACGCAAATGCCCCGCCCTCCCATGACACACACACACTGTGGTAGGCCCACACGCATGAAGCAATCGACTTTCAAAAGTATTCAAGCCTTCTCGCTAATTGGTCATCGAATGCGTTGATCGGACTTCAAAGGTGGCGGGGATTAGTTATTACCTCACTCATTACAACAAACCATCATGCAAAGGCTGACCACAATGAATCGAGGACTATACGGTGGTCACATGCCCAAACAGCCCACCTATAACAAAATGGCACGCGCGTGGTAATCAATGTTTCCAATCGCTAATTATGACCAGACGGTCTTTTAACTCTTAAATGCACGACGCATAAATCGTAATACAGAAGCCTCTTCCAAGCACAGAAAGATGGCACCGTAAAAATCATTCGCCACTCCCAGGACTCGATCCCAGATACCCTCCATTTCCCGTCGAGTGCTTCAAGCAATTAAGCCAACGAAGCGCCCTCGAAAACTGAATAGGGATGTACTCACGGGAGCAAGATGCTATTTGACGGCTCACCGTGCATCCAATGCCCCAAGGAACCGCCGGCGTGCCACAGTCCACGACGTTGAAGCAAACCTCAGAACGCATACGTGTTTTCCTTCGGCCAATTGAAAGAAGGGCAGAGGATGCCGCGAAAATCATTTTTACGGAGTCACTCGCCGTTACAGATCTAAATGCAGCCAATCGACAGTGTAAGATATCATTCGTCTTGAGCGGGACTCCAACCCGGGACGCATCGACTTCCGAAAATCAAATGGTAACAAATCGCATCGGGAGTACTAACTCGGGCTAAAGCACTCGGCCCATCCCATGCACAGAAAGTTGTAATTGCCTTACCATTACTCCAGCGAAGATTAAAGCACGCAAACGGTCGCGGTACTCCACGAAATATGCACCGGTACTCACCTGCAAAAATAAAATAGCAATCAAAATATTTCAAAGAAGAAAGCAGCATTAATGTTAATACAATAATTTCAACCTACATTATCACAACAAGAATTAAATGAAAGTATGTAAAAATGAACGATTCGTCCATGTACAGACGCAGTCTTTGGCCGAGCGGTCACGTAGTTTTAATTTCATTTTCCACTGCCATCTAATCCGCTTCTCCGACCACCCCTCTCCGCCCGCCAAAGCCACATGCACGCCTTCAGTTTGGCTGGGGCGTCGGAGGGGGAAGGGAGGGGCGCCAACTGACGGCGATGAAGAGACGCCACCGGGGACTAAAGCGAGTGAGGGGGGCGCGCTCCAGGAAGAAGGTTTGCAAGAAGTGCAGGGATTATTGATTCTAACGCTAAAGAGTGAGATACATGGAGCAATGTTAGAAGGCAGGGCACGATTGGCACTTCATGAGATAGACTACATTGCTGGGATGCAGGGGGGCGGGGGGTGAGGGTGGGAGAGGGACGGGATTCTAAAGATAAGACACGTTCTACATCTTGGCATTTTGCAGGGCGAAAGAGTGGCTTCGGGAGGATTTTATAAGTTGATTGGTGGCTTCCGGGAGGTCCGATGGGGCGTCTGCATGTGACGGAGGGGCATTTGGGAAGAGGGTTGGTGGTTCTCGAGGACAGGGAAGAGATTTTTTTGGGTGCACCTCAGAGCCTTCGTGGCAGGGAAGTAGGAGGTGATTCCGTGGCCGTGTGTGGAAAGGGAATAAAGAATGGAGCGCTTGGTGTGGTAGCTATAATAGGAGAGGTATTGCTTGGTGTGGTAGCTATAATAGAGGTTTGTTGGTAAGCTTCATGGCACGAGGGAAGGTGATTTGGGAGGAGGAAACGTTAGATGTGAACGAGAGCGAAGCTGAGGCGTTGAGGTCGGAGATGAAGGGTTCAAGGGATCCTGCACCACGTGACCAGGGAAGGAAAATATATATGGTCAATATCAGTAAGCCACTAAAGGGTTTCCCTTTGGAGAGGAATCATCTGTTTTATCCCAGCGAAAGCCAGATAAAGAGGACGGGCTGAATCTACTCCCCAGGGCACAGAACTTAATCCTTGGGCAGAATTTCTTGTCGAAGGAAAAGGAATTTCGGGTGAGAATGGAATCAGAAATAACCAGAATAAATTTCATGCTGGGGATGCGAGATGTAGGGCGTTGGGAGGGGTGGTCTTGGAGGGGGGAAAGACCCTCTGTTGGGGGAATGGAGACTCCACGTCACTCATGGGGAGCAGAACAATATGCGGGTCCGCTAAACATCAAATGGGTGGAGGGGAAATGTAATGAGAAAGTTAAAGAGAGGTGTTATTCCGCTGTAGTTAGGCCAAATTTGGGACCCTTGGGAGAGAGTGTGGGTAAAAGAATTGGATGAGAGCCAGAGAAAATCCGCCAGATTAGTCGAAAATTGTTACGATAATAGGACGAGTGTGACAGGTTTTTTAGGGGAATGAGGCTGAGAGCCACTTGAGATGCGATGAGAACAAACGACACTGAGAATTATACCAAGATTAGGAACAAACGAGTTTAACAATGAAATTAGTGGAATTATTATGGCCCCACACTATTCAAGTAGATCAAACCACAACGGTAAGATAAACGGAGATAGATTTCATAACAGAGATATATATATGTATATATATATATGTATATATATATATATATGTATATATATATGTATATATATACATATATATATATACAATTATATATACATATATATATATACGAGGGTCATCCGGAAAGTAGTACCCGTTCGTGAAATAAAGACACAAAAGTAAATATTAACAAACATAAAAAATTTTATTTGAAAGAGGATACTTTAAACTACTTCTCAACATAATCTCCAAGCAAATTAAGGCATTTGTCATAACGTGTGACAAGTTTCTCTATTCCTGCTGCATAGTCCTTCGCCGCCAGCTCATTGAGATACGCGAGGGACCCATCTTGCACAAATTTTTGCATAATGCAGATGGTGTTTAACAATTTCATGAACAATTGTTCGAGAAACATTGGGAAAATGCTCACAGATGTCATCAATTGTGACGCGCCGATCGTTCCTCACGAATTCGTCAACTGAGCTCACCAGTTGGTCTGTAATGACAGACGGTCTCTCCGAACGCTCATCGTCGTGTGTGTTCCCCCTCCCCATGTTGAAGTTGCGACACCACCGCCGAACAGACGACTCGTCCATTACATTGTCTCCATACACCTCCTTTAATTGGCGATGAATATCACATGGGCGAACGTTTCTTGCATTGAGGAATTTAATCACTGCCCTCACTTCACAACTGGCGGCGTTCTCAATTTTTTTAAACATTGTAAACAATCACAGAAACAACACAGGCAATGCTAGCGTCACGCAACTTGGCTCAGAGAAGGCAGACAAGCCACTGAAGCTATCTGACCTCGTCCAGCGGCTACTCGCGTCGTCAGCACTTCATGCGGCACGAACGGGTACTACTTTCCGGATGACCCTCGTATATATATATACATATATATATACATATATATATGTATATATATATATATACATATATATATAAATACTCGTCCTTTCCCCAGACAATTAGGAACCACAATAGTAAGACATCAGTCTTCATTGAAATAATAAAGACAGTCGATTTACAAGTTAGGATAATATTAAGCGCTGCATAGATACAAGGTATATTTGAAGCTACATGACTATGCGCATATTGATCGCTATTATATGTATTTGCATGAGTGTAAGTTAAAATGGGTTCGGAATGAATACGCACGACTCTGCGGATGTAAATTGGCAAGCGTCTGTTGGTTTTGCATGTATTATTTTCCCTATTTACGGGTGGTGTAATAACAGCCCCCGCCACACGCCCCCGCGGCAGCTTGCGCGCCATTGTGCACGTAGATGTAGATTTACGAGCCTAATGGCATCGACTGCAGTAATGCCTTGGTAATCTGGGCATTTGGAGGGAGGGAGGTCAACTGGATTCTCTCCAGGAAATCGCCGATATCTTTTTTTAATGAAATGAGCAAGCGGATGATCGACTTCGGATCGGTCCGCTAACTCAGAAATCATCACCGCAGGGAAGTTGGGGGGGGAGGACATCACCCGGGCGACTGGGATTACCTGCCACGTTGGTGGATCTTCGGGGCGCGTGGGTGGGGGAGTGTTTGGGGGGAAGACTGTTCACTGAGCACCTCGATCGACAGAACATGAGGCAGTCGATTCCTCCTTAAGTGCGGGATTCGGATCCAGGGGTTTTTGAAAGGGGGAGAAGGTATCGGAGAGTTGCGTTTGCCTCCTTCGTGCAGGCCTCGGGAGCAGCGGTAGTTCTCAGCACTACGGACTACAATTAGCCTTTGCCGACGGAGATAATGACTGTTTATTGATTATAAATAGTTTCCTATTGTGAACTCAGGAATTTGCGGGATGAAGTTTGGTTTTGGGATTTATGGACTCGAGGAAAGAAGAGTTAGTTGGGCATTTGGAAAGGACAAAGTTTATTAAAACTTCACGCTTTCAAGTGTGGAAACCTTCTCAAACTATAGAACGATTACAGATCCTCGTAAATATAGACGTCCCTCCTTTCTTCCCACATTAAGATACGACTCCGACCAAGGCGGCGGGTTTCTTAGGCTTGCTCCCTCGTCCCTATAATTTTGTTTAGGCATCAATTGGACACTTCCTTTCAGAGTAGTTGAGGGTAAGTTTTTGCCGAAATTCTCTCCTTCACGAATCCATTCGGCATTTCAAATGCATCCAAGTACCGTTCCAAATACGGTTAACCTGAGTCTCATTCGATAAAACCACCGACTCTCTCTGGTCGACTGCGCGGAACACGGCGAACTGACCTCGCCATACTGCTACATTGAAGACAGGCCACGGCCACGTCACGTTAGACGCACTTTTATTAACCTACTATTCTCTCATACCAACTATTTACCTTTGCTAATAAACTAAGAGTACCATTAGTACTTCTATAATTTATTATTAAGTAATCTACCGGCTAAGGTAGGTTTCGGATAGACACAGCTACCAAATAAATATTTTGTGAATCCTAACAAAATACAATCCAGTATCCTACTCTACATCAAGTCCCTCTTCATCTCTTAGTACTTCCTTCATCCCATCCAACATCCCTATCCTGTTCCTGCCCTTTCCTCGTTTGCCTAGCATTCTCCCCTCTATTACAGTCTTCAACATCCCACTGTTGGTCAATACGCCCCTCATCCATTTTTCCTGCCTCCATAGGATTTCTCCCAACAAACCCCTCTCTTTGCCCACCATACCAAGTACCTCATCATTTGTTTTCTTCTCTGTCCATTTCACCTTCTCCATTCTTCTCCACACCCACATTTCAAAAGCCCCTAATCTACTTCTATCATCCTGCTTCAACGACCATGTTTCCGCGCCGTACATAGCTACGCTCCATAATTTCGATAAATATCGCCGCTCAAATCCCACGTTTACGCTTCATTTATAGCACACCATAAAGCACACATTTAAGACGAAGAACGAAAGAAATCCCTGAGAAGATCGATAAGAGCACTCACTTCTCACACACACGCCTACTCTTTTCATTTCAACAACTCCCACAGTTTTGCTTTCAACGGTCGTTGGACTTCGGGGCTTCCGAAATCTGCGTTCAAATTGTGCCGTTTCTGTCATATTTCCTGAAATATCCAAAGGCGACCAAAACCAAATTTTAATGACCCGGTACTAAAATATGAATTGAATCGGGCTGCGTCAATTCTGAGAGTGATCTCCGATAAAATAATAGTTGTAAATCAATAAATCGGAATTTCGTGCACCAAAATACGTTATTCGAGGGGCACCGAATAAAATGAAGGCTGATCGATTTTACGATGAGCAAGAAACAAATGACGCTCCAGAATAGCACGTCCTTGAAAAGCTTTCCCCCGAAATCGCCCTTCAATCGATCGAAAGCCATTCGCGATACCGACAGGAAATTGACAAAAACCAGCCCCGATGGAAATATCCCGGTGGCAGAGTTAAATGAGATCGGGTGTTAAATGAGATGGATGCCACGCCCACAATAGGAACAATAGATGTCGGTGATGAAGTGACCCCCGAGGCCGCCACCATCGATTCAACGCTAAAGAAATCGGGAAGACATCTCGGAACTTAAAGGTCTATTAGAGCGGGAGTCGCGTGCCTGCGGTGCAAGCCCAGCCACGTCATAATTAGCATTTTCGCGATAACGGGAGCGGTCTGGGCGCCAATGTGTTAGCGGGACACGGAGAGAGGGCGCAGGCACAATAAAGACAGAATCACGAATCCAAGGTCTCGAGCAGAGAGGGAAACGGAAGGCGAGAAGAACCGAGAGGCTTTTTCGAGAGCGCTCCCCCACTTCCCCTTGACCGACTGCGGCCGGAGGGAGGGATGAGGTAGGATAGTTCGAAGGTTTCGAGGCGATGACTTTGAATACGTGGCCTCACCGCACGATCGACCATCCGCCGTTGGCACCCGCCGTTTCCGCACCCGCCGCATTTACGTACATCGCCTCCACAACGCGACTTCCATTCCCAACGCAGGGGAAGAGAGGAGCCGATCCGATCGGACCCGCACCACCGAAACTTCCCTGAGCGCCACCATTATCCCATTCCTCCTCCACACGAATGCGGACACAAGAGGGAAGGTCGACGGGGACCTACTTACACCCAACCGCCCTTCCATACATTCAATCCAACCCAACTTAACTCGTTCTCATCACAGAACATGAACACATTCGAATTCCAAATAACCCAAAGGTTATCCATCCATATTTTTTTATCGCCGAACCGTATTCATCCTCTTCAAGTTGCGAAGTAACAGGGAAACGTGGCACTTATGAGTAAACACTCAAGCGATCGATGGCTATCGACATAATTTAGCAACGGCAAACCGACATATTGATACAAAACTTTTAAAAGTACAGTATCAAATGTGCGTGCATATATGAACGTTATTGAAAGGGGGTCGAAACGTGCTTCCATTAGTCATTTACATGCCAATCATTATTTTGACAACTTTAGTAAAATTTAACAATAAACACCAATGATGGAAATCGGAGGTGAAAATTCACTACCTATGGCCTTTTTAATTTTCGTTTATTCCGTTCTAAGGGTGGCTACCTAACGGCCAAAAATCACGACCATGTCGTGGACTATGAAAACAATGATTGGACAACCCTGCTACGGAAACTAATGCGTGCGTGGTATTAAGTGCGGTGACCACGGGTGAAATTTAAGAGCTTAAAATTGTTCTCGGCGCATTATATGCGCAAACTGTCCCTGCTTTTAAAATAACACATTTGGAAATATAAAAGGAAAGAATTATAAAATAATTGACGCGATCCCAGAGACAAGGAAATCAGTTAATTACATTACGGCGGAATCGGGAGAATTAATGAGAGAGGTCAGAGGACAGACACACTCACCCGGCCACACACGAAATCAGATTACGCCCCGAGGCATTGAAACCAACGTCCGGCATCATTTCGGAGCCAATTGCCGCAGCCACCTATCATGACGGACCCTTCCGATTAAAGCAAGGTCAATCCATATCTTTACCAGCGCGCCGAATAACTTTGATATCGGATTTCGTGTTCGTAATCGCGATATGAGTTATGGCGTTTTTAAATTTCCAATAATAATGCTTCAGCTTTGTGGAATGCGGTAAGAAAGTGAAACACCTATGGGTGACTACATGAATACTCTCTTCCCATATCTGCACGACGTCCTTCGCCGTCAATGCAACCAAAGAAGGTTACACTTTATGGAAAGGGAGATAAATGCACCGAGACCGAGGGGAAGAGTGAAAAAAACCAGCCGACTCACAGTAAATGGAAACATTACGTACCTAGTAATCGTAGCGCGTAGATTCTAATTAAAGTACCCGGGTAAGAATGCTTTGAATATTTAAAAAAAATTACATTCAAGTAATTACGTCTACAATAAATAGTTCTAAAAGCTCGTTGCACAGTCAGACGTTACGAATGTTGACTGTAGAATATACCTAGACCTAAATTTCCGTTGGATATGCCCTCGACGGAATGAGCAAGCCCTCCACGGCATATGATAACATCAGTAAATGAGCACGTGAAAATGAAGTCATAATTTTTATTCAGTTTTTCATGAAAAAGAAGTAAATGCCAGGTGACCGAGGAACTATAAATATCAAAATCGTCCTTGCTTAGCTCAATAAAACGAAGAGACAATATGTTCAATAGCCTTGTCCTAAGGCACTGAGGAAGTTGTCGGCCCTTCGCGGGAATTTTATTTCCGAACACAGAATAACAGCATTATGGAAGGAATTCGACGCAAGGCCGCAGCGTGTCGCTCTTGAAACGGTCAAACCACCGTCGCTAGCCTTATCGACTAAGGCGTCAATTCCAGTGTCTTGGAACACGAAGGCGTCAATTCCACACGCCTTCCGATGTCAAGGATGTGGCAGTGGTCGTAAAAAAAAACACGAAAATCAAACACCGAATTATCGATAGTTTACGAAGTCGGTATTCGTGTAGACAGATTTACATCCAAGGCAATTGGTCCGGTCCTTATATATTTTTACTTTAAGACTGGCACAGCCACATTTTAGGTAGCCATTGCGGAATGATAGCTATTATTGCCAAACAACTACTTTAATTGTAACGTTTCGTCAATGACCTCGATTAAACATTGCAGAACTTTGTTTCCCGCACACAAGATAAAAACCAGCCCAACTTTATTCCTTATTCTTTATAATTATTACATATTGCTTAACGATTACATAAAATTAAATTTCCGTAACTAAGTTACAAAAATAATGTTTACCATTAACCAAAAAAATGGGAAAATTACGCCACTACTTCGCCGCCGAACTGAAGGAGATTGAAAGCATTGCATTTTGGGACCAACTTCCGCAACCTTCTCGCGCAAAAGATTTAGCCGAGCCTTGTCGCTCGCAGCCACGTACGTCACGCCACGCGAACGATTCGCTAACATTGGAGAAGCAGCATCCATTGAAATGCCTTGACTAATCTTAAATTGGAATCTTCGAACGAGGCGGTAAAAAGTCCAAACATTATTGCTAAATTTAAGTCTTTCGAAGAATTGTATTTTGGCCCGTGACCTAGCCTGGATCCTTCAAGAATTTCCGCAGTGAAGTCCAAGGGGAACTCCGAGGCTATTGACAAAGGTCCGAAGGCGAGCCGAGTTTACCAATTCTCAGTAATTCCTCCACTTAGACGCTAAATGGCATAAAACATTTGTGAATCAGGATGTTTAGCGATGACTCTCAGCTTGACTCCCACAATCGAACCAAGTTGAATTTTTGGAGGTGGTTCTAACGCATGCCTTCCGAGGGGAGCACATATCAGGGCAACGGACGGATACGCTTTAAATAAACATTTATTGGGTGGTGGGGAAAAGATAAGTATTAATTTTCTCTACTTAGGCCTCATTTGGAATATGCCGCAAGTAATTGGAATCCTTGGAAAAATATTTGGCAAAAAAAGAATAAGATAAAGTTAGGAGAATATCCGCCAATCCTTGAAAATTGTCACGATAATGAGACGAGTGTAAGAGGCCTTTTAGGGGAATTAAGCTGGGGGCCATTTGAGAGGCGAAGACAACAAGCGAAACTTAGAATTTTAGAAAGGTCTAAGGGCAAACGAATTTATATTCGTAGGTCCATGTGCACGGGTGTGTTGGTTGTTAGTCCATTTACTTGCGTGGATGTACGTTAAAATGAGTATTGAATGAATATATACGACTCCGTGGGCTTGAATCGACATGCTTTTTCGCTTAGCATGTGGTTCTATTCTGTTTCACGGATGGTGACCTACCACCCCCCGCCATACGCCCTCGCGGCGGCTTGCGGGGTATTGCGTAGATGTAGAACCATGTTTAATCTACGAACCATTTGTTGTAGGTTTTGTATTTTGAATTCCGCGCTCTAAAACAAAAACAATTATTGCAAGAATTATTTTTATTACACAGCCGCCAATTCACTCAGTAATATTACACACATTATTATATTATCCTAAGAAAAGGAAGTGGCGACAGTCGACGGGCGACTTAAGCTATTATATATAGAATGACTGATTGCAGCACTGAGAAAAACTTGCGCTTTTTGTTCCTGGTATTTATAGTTCGAGAATGAGTAATGTTCCAGGGAAAGCGGTTTATTTTAGATTTTATAAAATCCTTCGACAAGTATCTTAGTGTTAACTACTCCCAACGCTAAAAGACTATGGCTTAGATAAAAATATCCTGGGTTGTATTTAAGACTTTTTGAAAAGTCGCGTACAAAGGGTAGGCAGAGGTGGTGTCATCTCTAATGCGTGGATGTCACTTCAGAAGTTCCCCATCGTGAAGTGTTCACGGACCCTTTTTATTCCACCTCTGATTTAATGACTTCAACTCCAAGGTTAATAGCAAGGCACGCTATTTTTTCCGAAGGCGCAGTCATTTATAGAGATATCCATAGCGCTGAGGGTCAAGCAGCCTAGGAAATTCACACAAGCGGTGACAGAGGAAGCAGTCATACAATGTCAAATAAGTAGGTTCGTTTTAAAGATTTTTCGGAGGCAGAGCATCGGTCCCTCGAGTCGAAGGTCGATGTCAGTTGCCATAGCAGGGAAAGGTGCTTCCGCTTCTGTTCGGCACCCTTCCACGCCAATTATTCCGGGCTTGTCTTTCACGTGTATTTCTATCCCTTTCATCTGAATACGTTCGCCATTTGGTGGATTTTAGTGTTGGTGGAGTATTTTTAAGTAATTATCACAAAAAATAAGAGAGATATCTAGATAAAATGTATTCAGCATATTGAATGATCCGTATTATGATACATAATGTTACAAATTACAGCTATTAATGTTGATTTTTGTTTCATAAATCCGTAGATTAAATTACCTCGGAGTATGGAGAAGAAAGATGCTCGCAGTGTGATTAAGGTCATCCATTTGAAAGGTTAAAGGGGCCGGCAAATCCACGAAGAAATTAGGGCCGTTTATGGAAATGTCAGCCTATTATATTGCTCAAGTTGTCAGGCTGAAAAGGAGTATCCAAACTAGCCACATGAGTCTCTCACGGGCGATTCAAGAAGTTGAAGACCATCACTCACGGATGATGCCGCCACGGAGAAGAAGTGAAGGACTGGGGTAACTAATTAGGCCGAAGAGCAGCCATCCAAAAGATCACGAATGAGACTGATCTTAGTAATAAAAATTATTCACGAAGAAGTGAACATGTCAAAGTTGTCAGCACGCCGGGCTCCACAACTACCGAGTCCTTTTTGAAGCAAACATTGTACAACCAGTCACGGGAGATGTTGACTCTTTTGGTGTAAGATGAAGTTTTTTTGGGTTGCTTGGTAACAAAGCATGCATCTTGGATTAAACAATATGGTCCAGAGACTAAAGGGATGAGCAAGGAATGGAAGCACAGCAACTCCCCCCTCCTTCCCCCAAGAAGGCTAAAGTGCAGAAGTCTACGGGGAAGGCCATGCTCTCTGTTTTTGGGACTGTCATAGAGTCACTTTAACAGACTGTCTGGAGAAGGGTCTGACCATCACTGGTGCCTATAACTGCATACTGCTGAGAGAATTTCAAGAGGTTCTGAAAGAGAAATAGTGTATTATGATCACCAAAGGTCTTCTTGCCGACAATGCACCTGCTCACTCATCTTGAGGTGCGTTTGAGGAATCAAAGCAATGTAGCTTTGAAAATTTACCACATCCACCCAATTCCCCCCATCTTGCCCCAAGTAAGATTGTATTATTCCAAGGACTGAAAAGAACCCTTGCGGGGTGGGCCATTTGACACCACAATTAATGCCAGCCGAGAGGTAGAACAATGGTTTTCGATGCAATCTGCTTAGTTCTACAATGAGGGGCTGATAAGTCAATACATGTGGAGAGAAAAGTATAACTTTAGACGGTGACTATGCAGAGAAGTCTTAAGAATAAGAAATAAATTGAAGTTCCTCTATCAATTATTTTTTAGCAATAATTTTTAAGTTTACAATTCCCCCTCGTACATGAGTGATGATGATGAAGGAAAGACAATCAGGAGTAATAACAAGCTGGCATTTTGTTTCGTGTTTTTAATTATAATGGGTGTTTTAACATTATAGCGAGTATAATAAAAGTGTCCCTCACATGTGAATTTATTCCGTAAATCGAACGTCTCAGGATCACTCTAATTTAATATATATTGCCTGCTTTTCGTTGTTTACTTTTTAATTTGCAAATACACAGAAAGGCAGTAAACCCATTTACTATTTATGAAAAGCCTCATGTGAATATCTTGCTGGAAGTGACAGATTGGAAAGCCAGTCGTCTGAAACCTCTACCTTCAGGAAAATCAAATTTTTGAACATTATTAACCACACGCGCCCCACTTGGTTGCATTGCTGGTCAGAATGAAGCGGCGATTTGATTTCCGACATCATTCCGATCACTTCTGCCGCTCGATGTCGCATATGTCGACGTCACAAGTCGACTTCCATTCCGAACGACGGAGCGCGTGAGCGAGCGCGACAGGCAAACCTCGCGTCCCATTGGAGGACGATCGAAGGCCTTCCGCGCCGCGGTTAGCGCGGAACGTCGACCCTTAACGGTCGCGTCCCCTTCGACTCAAGAGGACCCAGAGGGCGAGGCTCCAGACACGGGATCCGACCGCCGTTTCGGAGACGATTTCGATGGAGAGGGGGGACGAGATGTTGGTAACCGAGGAACAGGGGGTGGCAGCGCCCCCCGTTCGACTCGCCCATTGGCACCGGCGCCTCTCCCGGCCCGGCGTCATCTCGCCAGATTAAGTGAATCGTCTCGGCTGCGCCACACCAAGAAAATCCGAGGGCTCGGTCGGGCGCGGAGATGAGCGCGGCTGTGGCTATTACTTTTCCCCCGTGCGACAAGGGCGGGAGGAGGGGCCTGGAGTCCGAAGCACGGCGCCCCGAGGGAGATATTTCCGCTCCCTCACGGCGATCGAGTTTAAATTGGCCGGCGGAAGGCGCTCCGGGGACGTGGGCAGAGACTTCGACAAAAGTCTCAAATCTCTAATCCATTCAGGGGATCGTACAATATTTTGCTGCTTGTTGGCGTTAACAAAACCGCGGAGAATGCAGGATCTTCTATGGTTTAGATGACCCACAAAAAAGGACAAAACTTGCTTCCTTGTTTGGTCGAAAGCAGAACCCAATGGAGGGATAGGCAAGGCACTCCTTCACTCGGTATCTTCAACATACTGCCATTAAAGCTATACTAATCTCACCATTGATCCAAAGAGAGAAAAAATACCCATTTTATTGATTTGCGACGCAGTAAGCCGATTTATGAGTCACCCTTTGAAATTTAAAGGGTGAAATTCAAACTCCATTTTTGAAACTCAAAATCTTCTGCCAAGCCTTTCATCTTACAACGCTCCATTCGTCAATTGAAATCACGTAAAATAATAAATTAAAGCCGGTGTTTGCCTGCTTGATATTCGTACAACGGTGTTACATTTATCCAAAGAGACCTAACAAAACCACGGCCTTTAACTGAGTATAGATTAAGACGAACCTACTTATTACTCGGCAGAGATACATATTTTTTTAAAAAATATTCCGTTGCAACAAAATTACCGGCATAATAAACGTTTCACGAATAAAACATAAGAGGAATCGGCAGTTCGAGATGGCGCAAGCATTCCCTCCACGTGGGCGACTACTGCATGCCCTGATCCCTTCACGCGAAGAAAGGCCCGCGGTCCGGGCACGCGCCAAAGCGAAGCGGTGAAGGCCTTGCGAGGGAAGCTCGCGGACGACGCCCCCGAACCTCGGTCGAAACCATTTCGATCGCCTGCGTGGCGCATGACGCCGTCGACGGGCGAATTGGTCGCCCGGGGAGAAGGGAGGGGCTGGCGCGGGGAGAGCGAGGGTCGGCGGAACGTGGCGCGAGATAGGACGGGCGGTCTCGAACAGCAGCCCCCCCTCCCTCCTCAGGCAACGAAAACGATTGGTTCCTTTCCCAGCTAACCTTCTCCATCCAACCCTTACAGAGGTTTCTCATCGACGTATCTCCGAGTCTTAGACTCCTCTTAAGAGGAGTGGGGGATCTCTAAGATAGGGATAGGGATAAACCAACCAATTACCGACCCATTTCTTTAACATCGATCTCTTGTAAAATATTGAAACACATAATTGTTACTAACATTATGAGATTTATTGATAGTAGCAAAATACTAATCCACAACCAGCACGGATTTAGGAAAAGCAGATCTTGCGAATACAACTTGGTCTCTTCATTCACGATATACTAAGATCGGGAGAAAACAACACACAAGTCGATGCAGTATTTCTGGATTTCAAAAAAGCCTTCGACAAAGTCCCACACAATAAACTGTTACAAAAACTTAAATACTATGGAATCAATGATAAAAAAATTAATTGGATTAGATACTTCTTGTCAAATCGCAAACAAATAGTAGTCATTGATGGGTTGTGCTCAACGGATAGAGATGTAACTTCTGGCGTCCCCCAGGGAAGTGTAATAGGGCCTCTTCTGTTCTTAATATACATTAATGACTTAAGCACACACGTTGGTAGCAATCTGAGGCTATTTGCTGACGACACGGTGGTATATAGGGAAATTTGGAGCAAACTAGATCGCGAGCTACTCTCTAGAGACTTAGACAATATCTCAGAATGGTGTAATAAATGGGGATTAACACTTAATATAGATAATGGCGCAGTTTTGAAATTTTGGAACAAAGGAAGCGAGGAACAGGATATAAACTAAGAAATAGAGGGTTCAGCACTGATTACGGCCAATCAAGTTAAATATTTGGGGGTTGTTCTAACACCACGCCTTTCATGGGGAGCACATATCAGGACAATATGCGGATCAGCTTTAAAGAGACTTGGCTTCATAAAACGGGTGGTGGGGAAATGTAATGAGAGAGTCAAAGAGAGGTGTTATTTTGCTCTAGTTAGACCTCATTTGGAATATGCCGCAAGTATTTGGGATCCGTGGGAGAAAATTTGGCAAAAAGAATTAGATAAAGTCCAGAGAAAATCCGCTAGATTCGTTAAAAATTGTTATGATAAGAACACAAGTGTGGCAGGTCTCTTAGGGGATTTAGGCTGGGAACCACTTGAAGTGCGGAGAGAACAAGCGAGGCTTAGACTTTTAGAAAGGTTCAGAACAAACGAGTTTAACTATGACACTGAAGGAATTATAATGGCCCCACCTTACTAGGTAGATCAGACCACAAAGATAAACTAAGGGAGATAGATTCCAGGACAGATAGATACAAATACTCATTCTTTCCCCGAACAATCAGAAATCATAATAGCAAGAAACCGAGGTCACTTTAGAAATATGAAAAACATTGAATTTACAAGTCGGAGCAAAGTTAAACACTGCAAAGCTGTTAGGTATACTTTCAGGTGCATGTGTTTGTTAGTTGGTAGTTTGAGTGTTTGCATGTGTGTGGGGTGGAAGTGTTCTTGCATGAATGTATGCCATGTTTTTTTGTGGATGTATGACTTTGTGGTTCTTACATGCGGTTTTTTTTCTTTTCTAAATTACGGGTGGTGTCCTAACACACCCCGCCACACGCCCTTGCGGCGAATTGCGGGGTATGATGTAGATGTAGATGTAGAAGAGGGTACTGCTAAGGGTTCGGGGAAACCCTAGCGGAAGGAAAAACCATTACACAAAATGCAACCTATGTTTCGTAGAAGACCACATCACTTCCGCAGGAGTAGTTTCGGGACGAGGAAGAGCTTGTGCACCTCCTCCGACAATTCCCTAGCAAGTCAATGTTTTTCGTCCAATCAAGAAGCGACTGCGGCTGTAGACGAGTACTTTGCGGCACAGAGATGGGACAATGACACTGGAGCACCGCTGCAATTAATACCCAAGTCCATCATGTTGAAAAATAAAACTTTTTTGAGAACATGAATTTTAATTTTCTTCGTAGGGCCGGGAACCTTTCAGATCACCCTCGTATGGAATCGATTTATTATACTATCATTTTATACTTACTCATCACATCAAAGAGGGCATGGTATTTCAGTATGAAAGGTCCGACTATCTTGCTCGGTACACCATTTTTTTATTATTATATTTCCCCAATATTTTTTAAACAATGCGAATAAAAATGACATTCCTTGGTGGAGGTGCAAAAACAGACATACAAAATTCGCATCACCGACAACCTCTAGTTGAAAAATTGGTATATCATCAAAACGGAATTTGGAGATTAGGAAATGGCATACGCAACACCAATATTTAAAAACAGTGACAGGAAGGCAGGGAGTAATTACGGACCTGTTTCCCTCACGTCCATTTCGCGCAAGGTTATGGAACATACAGTTAATGGTTCGACCGTGAGACACCTTGATACACAGAAATCATTCATGAAAAATCAGCACGGTTTCGAAAAGGTAGATATCCTGCGAGACACAACTTGCGCTTTTTGCTCACAATATTCTCACTTCTAATTCAGTAGAAGTAACTTCCGGAGTTCACCAGGGAAGTCTTGTCGGACCTGTTTTATTCTTACTTTACGTTAACGACATTGACGCACTAGTCACTAGTAAGATACGTTTATTTGCTGATGATGCAGTGGTTTATCGTGATATCCGTGATCCAGAGGACACCACAGCTTTACCAGATGATCTTAATGCTATGCAACGATGGTGGGACACTTGGCAATTAGAATCTATCAGAAACGTGCGTAGCGATGAATTTTTGGAAAGAGAGCAATTCCATCCCGAACGCCTACAGATTCGGGTACATCGAAATGGAATGGGTAGACTCGACTAAATACTTAAGCGTTACCCTCACTCACGACCTGTAATGGATGTCAAGGGTAAAATGTGGACTAACTGACAAAAAATAGGATTTATTATAAAAATACTAAGTAAATGTGATGAAAAGGTCAAAGAGAAATGTTATCTGTCGTTGGTAAGGCCTCGTTTAGAATATGCTGCAAGTATATGGGATCCTCACGAAGTTGATTAATTGCCGAATTGGATCGCGTACAGCGTAGAGGAGATAGATTGGCAAAACGTTGTCATATTAAAGCACAGTAGTAGCTCATCCAAATTATTAGAGTAGCTAGGCATGGAATCACTCACGGAGCGAAGGTAAATTACAGATTGATTCTTTTGACATTTTGGTAGAAGGCCTCTTTAGCAGTGATGTGGAATATGTGTTGCTACTCCCATCGTACTACGGCGGGAGACATCATGTCAGTTAAATTAGAGAGATTAACACATAGACAAAGTTTATAGTGCAAGTGTTCAGTTTCCTTTTATGCTCATAATGAAGGCATTCCACAAAATTAAACCTCAAACTGTAATACGGTACTCCAGGCGTTCGACTACTTACGGAGGGCCCGGGTTCGATTCCCGAGCAAGCCTCTCCAGGCATCCTCGGGTCCACCCGACATGTGTGGATTTATAGGGTACCAGATCTTCCTGCGAAACCAAAACCATTACATTACGGTTATTGCGCAGCATCTCGTCAATTGGAGCCACCGTTGATTCCGGAAAACTCGGCCGCCCGGACCGCTGCTCATCGTGGACGTTTTCCCGGCCATTAAAAAACTCCCTGCACCAATTCCGAACGTTTGTCATGTCAACACACTCCTCACCGTACATTTCCACTAAATGGCTACTAATTTATAT
This sequence comes from Hetaerina americana, assembly GCF_022747635.1. Taxonomy (NCBI): domain Eukaryota; kingdom Metazoa; phylum Arthropoda; class Insecta; order Odonata; family Calopterygidae; genus Hetaerina; species Hetaerina americana. The sequence continues at coordinate 303,179 of NW_027287316.1, read as the reverse complement.
CGGAGAAGCAGTCGTCAGTTGACTTCGCGACGAGGCGGGAGAAAGGTACGACGCCGGTATTAAAAAGATGCTTACAAAGATGCAAGAAGTGATTCACCGTCGAGGCGATGGTGTAAAAAATAGCTAAATGCTCACCCTTCCCTACTATGTACACAAAGTCGGGCAATAAATTTGATTTTTCATGAAAAAAATTAGGAAACCTTACTTTTAGAAACGCCCTCCTGTGTGTGCGTGCGTTTGTGAGTGCCTGTGAGTGCGTGCGTACATGCGTGTGTGTGCGTACGTGTGTGTGTGTATATATATTTTTATAAATGTATATATATATTAGGTAATCTACCGATTCAGATCGTTTTTTGGATGCATACAGCTTATAAATAAATATTTTGTGAATCCTCACGAAACACAAAATCCAGCATCCTACTATACATCAGGTCCGTCTTCATCTCTGAGTACTTCCTTCATCCCTTCGACCCGTTCAAATCCCTATCCTGTTCCTCCCCTTTCCTAGTTTCCCTAACATTCTCCCCCCTATCACAGTCTTCAACTTCCCACTGCCGGTCAATACGCCCCTCATCCATTTGTGCTGCCCCCGTACGATTTTTCCTAACAAACCCCTCTCTTCGCCCACCATATTCAGTATACATAACAAGAAAATATATACATATATATACATATATATATATATATATATATATATATATATATATATATATATATATATAAGTGCCAACTTTGCCCTGCCTATTATATTGGGCAAACCACCACATCCCTCAATATCAGAATCAACAACCACCGAGCCTCATGCAAAAACTCTCCCTTAATTGACATGCTCCCTATCCCCAAACACGCCTCCGAACACAACACTCCCTTTGATAAATGCTATAGTGTATCCATCATAGCATCCCTCCCACCCTCTGATCCTCCTCTGAAACTGAAAACACTATAGCAATCCTTCATCTGGCTTTTGGAGTCCTGGAACTGGCCAGGAATCAATATTAGGCACTAATTACCCTGCTCTAATTATATTTTCATCCCCCTTCCACCCCCATCACCTTCTACATTTTCCCCACCCTTCTAACGCTGCCCCTCCAAACCCGTCCTTTCGGAATTCCCTCCCCACCTTCCCCTTCCATCCATCGCTCCAGCCCTCGTATTCCCTTCAGTTCTGTCCCTCTCTTCCTTGATAAAGGTGGCAACGACCACCGAAAATTCGAAAAATAGTGAGTCTCTTTTTTTGTGTGTTTCTGTGTTTTTGTCTGTGTCCACTAGTGCTAAGTGTTATACATTATTATTCACGTCCGTGAGACTTTCAAAAAGTGTTATATATATATATATATATATATATATATATATATATATATATATATATATATATATATATATATAAACAGTGGGTCGCGGTAGTCCAAGGGGTAGAGCGATGGACTGCCATAATTTCGTCTGCCCTACGTTCCCTCCTACAAAAACGTCAAACTCTCCTTAAAAAGCTGTCCAACTTGTGCATTTCCTACTTCCGAGTTGGTCTCAAAATTCCACACTCTCACCCTTTCCCGCCACCTCCTCCTCAACCACCCCCACTCTTTCAATATAAGCCTGACCTCCGCAGCATTTACAACCTTCCCCCTCCTCCCAAAGGCCCTCCGGTTTTTCCAAAACGCCAGCCACCACCGAACAATCCCAACACCCCCCCTCCCTCCGACAATGCCCAAGACATTGTAAACCTTTCAAACACCAGCCTTTCAGACAATGAAATATCCGTTCTTAGTAAAGACCTATCCTTCTCCCCTACACCAAAAATGAACCACATAAACATACTCACTGATACCCTCAATTTCTGCCGAAACCTTCGATGGCGCGCCTTCTGGAAATCACAAAGTAAACCTTTCAGTAACTTAAAAACCAATCCCGCACTTGACAAATTCCGCCCGGCTTCAACTCATGAGCCAAAACCCCTTCCTAGTAACCATCCTGTTAAAATTTTTATACGTCTCCTCATCGAAAAAGTTTCCAATCAATCCTTCAGAAAACATCTCAGACCGAAAAATAACCTCTCCATGAACGAACGTCATGCCCTAAAAACCCTACATTCCAATCCTAACATCGTTGTTACCTCCGCCGATAAAGGCTCCTCTGTTGTAATTCTGAACACCAATGATTATATTTCCAAAGCCCTCGCTCACCTGAACGATACATCCACCTATACCACTCTAACCAAAAACCCAACACAAACTTTCCAAACCGAAATTCGGTCTTTTCTCCTCCACTCCGGACCAGAAGAAGGCCTCACTTCCCAAGACATATCCCTACTTTCACCCCCAAACCCCAGAACACCCCAGTTTTATCTCCTCCCAAAAATACACAAACCCAACATCCCCTGTCGTCCTATAGTTTCCAGTTACAATTCTCCCACCGAAAAAATCTCCGCATTCCTTGACCACCACCTACAACCACTTGTACTCTCCTTGCCCTCCTTCACGAAAGACACGTACCACTTCCTCGACCGTCTAAATTCCGTCTCTATTCCCTCCACACCCAACCTACTTATGGCCACCATCAACGTTACCTCACTTTACACTTCTATTCCTCATGCAGAAGGTTTATCCTCCCTCCGGCATTATCTCTCTCTACGCCCCCTACCCCAGCGCCCCTCAACGGAATTTCTCCTCAATCTTGCCACTTTCGTCCTAACTAAAAATGCATTCACTTTCCAAAATTGATTTTACCTACAGACCAAAGGCACAGCGATGGGAACGAGGATGGCACCATCATACGCCAATCTCTTCATGGGCCATCTCGAAGAGACTTTCCTGTCACAGCAACCCCTTCAACCTCTTTTCTGGGTCCGCTACATAGACGATATTTTTATTCTCTGGACACATGGCTCTGATTCTCTCAACGATTTCTTATCCGCCTTAAATTCATCTTTCACTGTTAAATTCACCTCTTCCATTTCAGACTCCACCATCACCTTTCTTGACACAGACATCTCACTTCAAAACAACAAATTCACTACTTCAGTACACATCAAAGCCACTAACCATCAGCAATACCTACACCACACAAGCTGTCATCCTCAACACATGAAACGCTCGATTCCTAACTCTCTCTCTATCCGCGGACACCGAATTTGCAACACCACAGCCACTCTCAAAAAATACCTTGCCAATCTACACCTTGCACTCCTAAAACGCGGTTACCCAGAAAAGTTACTACGAAATAAAATCACCGTTCCACCCGACCAAACACACCACACAATAACAAGCCCACATCTGACGCAGGACTCAACCTTTGCACCACCTATTACCCCGGATCACACAGACTGAAAACCCTCCTTAAAGAACTGTTTCTAATTTTACATGACAATGACGCAACCTCATCCTTACTACCCCAATGCCCATCTATCGCATACAGACGACCCGCCAATCTCAAAAACCTTCTGAGATCCACCAACCCTTTGGCGCCCCCCCGTGACAAATTTCCTAATATTTCCCCAACTTGCAACCACCCCCGATGTAAAACCTGTCCTCCTATTATGCCTACTGACCTCTCCCTACATCCCCTCATAGCCCCCTCACCTCGTTCCCACGCTAATTGCCTCTCAAAAAATATTATTTATCTTTTATCATGCAAGCATTGCACTTCCTTTTACATAGGTGAATGCATTACCCCCTTATCCATCCGAATGAATAATCACCGGTACTCCTGCAATTCTGCCTCACTCTCTTCTCTTCCTATCCCTTCACACGCCAATTCCCACAACCTTTCATTCGACCAGTGTTTTGCTCTAAGCATCCTAGAATCCCTACCTGATTCAGCCACCAACATAGAGGTGAGAACTCGTGAATCCGCCTACATACTATCCTTCCGTTCCTTTAAAATTCCCACCCTAAACCGCCATATTTAATTTCCCTCCCAGCATTCCCTCCACACCTCCCCTCCACGCCCATAGCTCTTTCCCTTCTCCTCTGCAATAGCATATTTTCAGTCTCTCTTGAAGAAGGCCTCTGAGAGGGCCGAAAGCTCGAACAATTTACCGTGTGAGTGTTCTTTTAAATGTGTCTATTCTTTTCTATTTGTGTTATATTGTGTCAGCCCATTATATATATATATATATATATATGTATATATACACACACATATATATGTTTATATATACATATACATACATACATATATATATATATATATATATATATATATATATATATATATATATATATATGTATACATATATCGGTATATATATACATATATCCCTCCCCGGACGAGGACAGCCTTGACGTGGAGGAAGGGCTTCTGAGTTCCGATGACCCGTGCGGGCGGGAGAAATAATTATTGCTCCTGGTAGGGTCACCCATGCCAGATAGGTCGAAGGTTAGGAGCCAGACGAAAGGAAGTCCACGCAGCGTCTGTTCCTCAGTGAGGCGGCTGCAATGGCGTCTGACCCCAGTGGGGCGGCCAGTAAGTGATGGTGTCACGTTAAAAACACTATTGAGGAAGGCAACGGGAAACCACCTCAATTATCATTCTTAAGATTTAAATGATGTTAACTACAGAGATTATGAGTCCTGGCAACTACGGGGCTCGGCACAATCGGCCGTGTGTCGTGCCCGGCAGCGGGGGAGGCAAGGCTTCCGCGGTCGTCATCCCACGAAACCCTTGCAAGGGAAAACCAGCAGCAACAGGACAGAAGACGCAGGAGAAGAAGACCAAATTAGTTAAAATAGGAACTTGGAATGTTAGGACAATGATGAGGACAGGGAAATTGGAGAATGTTAAGCGAGAAATGAAAAGGGGAAATATAGATATTTTAGGTCTATGCGAGGTGAGATGGAAGAATAGCGGGGATTACTGGAGTGATCAGTATAGAATAATATACAGCGGCGGGGACGGGAGCCAACGAGGGATTGCCAGAGTATTAAATGAAGAGGTAGGAAGAAGCGTAGTCAATATAGAGGAGGTAACGGATAGAATACGACTAGTAGAGATAAAAGCAGAACCGACGAACTTAGTTATTATTCAGGTGTACATGCCACCGAGCAACCATGAGGAAGAAGAGGTAGATAGGATATACGATCAGTTAGAGGACATAATCGCGTGTGTTCCCGCAGGGAAACATTTGATAGTGATGGGGGATTGGAATCCGACGGTAGGCGAAGGAAGAGATGGTGACGAGGTCGGGGGCTACGGTTTACGCACGAGAAATGACCGCGGGGAGAAAGCAGTTGAGGTCTGCAGGAGACAGGGCTTAGTCATCACCAACACTTGGTTTAGACACCACTAAAGACGCAGGTACACATAAAAAATGCCAGGTGACTCAGGAAGATATCAGCTAGATTATATTCTGGTTAAACACAGGTTTAGGAACAGTGTGATAAATTCGCACAGCATCCCGGGAGCGGATGCGGACTCTGACCAATATTTAGTTGTTATGAAATGTACAGGGTTCGTCCGGAATATAAGTGTACTGAGCTCAGTAAAAAAAATTTATTACACTTTTACATATCTTAAGCTAATATTCCTCAAAATAGGACCCTTGTGAGTTGATACACTTGTTCCAGCGGCGTTCCCATTCCTGGAAAGCTCCCGCGAAGGCATCATCTGGAACCTCTCGAAGACTCGTCGTCGACCTCTTCTCTGCCCTCTACGAACATCTTGTGCCACCGAAAGATCATGTTTCTGGACATGGCTGACTCCCTGAAGCCTGGTTAATCATGCCGACAGTTTCGGTAGATTTTTCGCTTTCCCAAGCTTTACCGCAAATTTGATGGAATAACGCTGCTCCAAAAACTTCGGCATCACGTTCCGTGACGTGGGTCGAAGCGTGGAGGTTCGCGTTAACAGAGCTCCTCACTACACCACAGCTCAGAGCCGACTGCCTTTTTCAGCGTCGTTTGCCAACATACCCCCCTCCAATCGCAGCCTGTCAGAGCGGTGCTGGGCGCGCCTGGAGTGGCGCGCCCAGCCCAGGAGGCAGTACACTTATTTTCCGGACGAACCCTGTAGTGTCCGTGTCAAAAAGATAAGGCAGGGGCGGCGAGTTAGAAAATGGAATGTAGAAGCATTAAATGGTTTGAAAAGGAAGGAAAACAAACAGGCGGTAGAGGAAATCATGGAGGATGGTAAAGAGCTAAGTACTATCGAAGAAAAATGGGAAATGATCAAGAAAGGGTTGTCTAAAGCCGAAAAAGAAACTATTTGAACCGTTAACGCTAAAAGGACTAGGAAACCGTGGATCACGGATGAGATGATTACAAAGATGGATGAGCGGAGAAAATGGAAGAATATGAATGCAGAATTTGGCAAAATGAAGTACAAAGAATTGAACAATAAATTGAGGCGGGCAACAAATAAAGCAAAAGAAGCATGATGGATGACGCAGTGCGAGGATATGGAAAGTCTGCAGAGGAAGGGTGAAATCGGTGCGCTGTACAGCAAAGTTAAATCTTTATCGGGAAGTGAGAAAGGGAGATCAACGATAGCATATAGAGATAAGCCGGGTAAGGTAATAGTTGACGAAGGGAAGATACAAGAGAGATGGAAGGAATAATAGAAGAAGTGTATAGTAAAGAACTCAGACCAACAAAGTTAGACATTGAAAAAGAAAATGACGTAGAGGAGGACAGCTTAGGTCCAGGCATACTTGACAATGAGATAGAAAGGGCATTAAGGGAGATGAAACTAAATGAGGCCGTGGGGGTGGATAACATTCCCGCGGAACTTTTATAATGCTCAGGAAAATGTGGGAGGAAGAGGCTATACTACCTTGATCAAAAATTTCCCGGAATTTATTCAGAAAATTAAAAATACAAGTTTATTCATCTAAATCTATATTGTCCCCTTCAAAGTAATCCCCATCGACTGCAACACACTTATGCCAGCGCTTGATCCAATCCTCGAAACATTTTTTATATTCGGTTTTCGGTATGTCCATCAGTGCTTCCTGCGATTTTTCCATTACTTCCTCTCGGCTGCTAAAACGCGTTCCCCGTAATGGTTTTTTAACTCGATTGAACAGAAAGAAGTCACAGGGAGCCAAATCAGGTGAATTCGGTGGCTGTTGGATGGTATTTGTTGCATTTTTCGTCAAAAAATTACGAATAATGATAGCACTGTGCGACGGTGCGTTATCATGGTGCAAAATCCACGAGTTTTCTGCCCACATTTCTGGTCTCTTTCGGCGAATTGCTTCACGCAAACGTCTCATAACGCCCAAATAATACTCTTTGTTTACTGTCTGGCCTTCTGGCAAAAATTCATGATGCACTACACCGTTGTAATCCATGAAAACCGTCAGCATTGCCTTCTTTTTTGACTGAAAACGACGTGGTTTTTTTGGTCTCGGCTCATTTGGTGAACGCCATTCACTTGCCTGATGTCTGGATTGCGTGTCGTACTCATAAACCCACGTCTCGTCTCCAGTAATGATCCTTTTGATGAATGTGGGATCGGATTCAGCCTCGCAAATCATGTCTTTTGCGACGTCAACACGGTCTCTTTTTTGCATGAAATTGAGGTCTTTTGCTGCTACACGACGGAAACCCAAATCATTAACCACAATGTCTTGGGCGGATCCATAGGCAATGTTCAAGTCCTCCGCTATTTCTCTGATGGTTAATTTGCGGTTATTGACCAACATTTCTTTTACTTTATCAATTTTTTCACCGACTTTCGATGTCGATGGTCTGCCACTGCGTTCATCATCTTCGATTGACTCACGACCACTTCTGAACCGCTCGTGCCACTGGTAAACGACCGTTTTTTTTAGAGAATCGTTGCGGAAACACTTTTCCAACATTTCCAACGTCCGTGCGCCACTAAATCCGTTTTTTACGCAAAATTTAATACAAGTTCGTTGTTGAAAATTTAAATCCATTTCTGAAATTGTAAAAAATCGCCAACTTAACAGAGATAGGTGTACTCTTGGCTACGTAACTTTTGCAAATGTCAAGTTATGACACTAAGATTTAAATGGAATATCAACAACAGATGTACCAACTTAACAAAAAAAACCCGGAATAACCACACGGTGGTTATTCCGGGAACTTTTTGATCAAGGTAGTATAAGCTGATCCGTAGTATTTATGAGGAAGGAATCTGGCCGGGAGACTTTGTGAGATCAGTTTTAGTTCTTATTCCGAAAAAGGTAAAGGCTACATCATGTGAGGACTACAGGACAATAAGTTTGATATCCCACGCAGCTAAGGTTGCTCTCAGGATCATAAACAAAAAGATACGGAGCAGGGCAAATGATTACTTAGGGGATGATAAGTTTGGGTTTAGGAAGGGGAGAGGTACGCGTGATGCCATTGCAGTATTGAGATTGTTAATCGAGAGGAATATAAAACACAACCACGAGGTATTTGCCTGTTTCGTAGATTTCGAAAAAGCGTCTAATAGAGTGAATTGGGAAAAACTAATAAGCGTATTGCAGAAAATAGGAATAGATTGGAGGGAAAGGAGGCTAATCTGCAACCTGTACATGTCTCAGGCTGCTCAGGTGCGGGTGGGAAACAGGGAGTCCGGATGGGCAGTGTTAGGAAGAGGTGTAAGGCAGGGTGTCCCATTATCAACGTTGCTGTTCAACCTGTATGCAGAGGAAATGATCAAAGAGGCATGGGAAGAACTAGAGGTAGGAATGAAAGGGGGCGGGGACTTCGTAAAATCTGTAAGGTTTGCTGATGACCAAGCTTTAGTTTGTCAGTCAGCCAAGGGGTTCCAAGCATTGCTGAGTGAATTGGAAATTCAGTGCCACATGTATGGGATGAAAATCAATATTAATAAAACAAAGGTAATGCGATTTTCCAGAAAGAAAAAGGCTAAGCTAAACATTGAAATAGGAGGGCAAAAACTAGAGCAGGTAGAACAGTTTACGTATCTCGGTAGTGTTTTGGACGAACACTGTCAAAGTATTAAGGACGTAAGGAGAAGAATTACGCTAGGCAAAGAGGCTTTCACAAGGAGAAGGGAGTTGATGACAGGGACGTTTAGGAAGGATGTTAATAAAAGACTCGTAAAAACTTAGATATGGAGCGTAGCTATGTACGGCGCGGAACCGTGGTCATTGAAGCAGGAGGATAGACGTAGACTGGAGGCTTTTGAAATGTGGGTGTGGAGAAGAATGGAGAAGGTGAAATGAACAGGGAAGAAAACAAACGAGGAAGTACTTGGTATGGTGGGCGAAGAGAGGGGTTTGTTGGCAGAAATCCTATGGAGGCAGGAAAAGTGGATGAAGGGGGTATTCACCGGCAGCGGGATATTGAAGACTGTAATTGAAGGGAGAATGTTTGGCAAACGAGGAAAGGGAAGGAACAGGATAGGGATGTTGGATGGGATGAAGGGAGGAAGAAAGTACTCAGAGCTGAAGAGGGACTTGATGTAGGGGAGGATGTTGTGTTTTGCTAGGGGTCACGAATTATTTAATGTCCGTCCAAAAACCTACCTTAACCGGTAGATTACCTAATAAATTATATATATATATATATATATTATATATATATATATATATATATATATATATCCATTTTTCAGATTCTTATCATAACGACCGTTCGTTGAAACTACATATTTGATTGTCCTTTCTTTGTGTTTTTGTTATTTAAATATCTTAATGTCACTTCTATTTCAAGGGATTAACGCTGAAAAGTATCAAGGGATGGAATTCATGTAGCTACAGCCCCAGTGTGTGCGACTATTTATAATTGGGTAAATGAGTCCAAACCAGATCGTACATCCACAGATGATGTCAATCGTTCGGGACGCCAAAGTGGAGGCGAAATGATTGGCGAGGTCCATACATGAGTGCTCGACGAATCGAAGTTCGCGGAACAGTTGCGGCCACGGGCATTTCAAGAGGAACTCGTATATTGTTCTCTATTTTCCACTGAAAATTGGGTGAGAAAAACATGTCGGCTAGATGTGTGGCGCGTTTTCTCTCAGCGAAGAATGAACGCAACCTTGTGGTCCATTGGCGTGTGGCTGATTTGGCGCTTTTCTGCCACAATCGTGATAGAAACGAGTCCATGCTTCGATACAAGGCGGTGGACGAAACATGGTTACACCATTTCACTCCGGAGACGGAGGAACAGGCCAGAAATAATGGGTTTGCAGAGGCCCCGAAGAAGTCGAAACCGTCCGACATGGAGGTGACCACGGTTTTTTCGGTAGGCAGGCCGAAATTATCTTCAACGATTACTAACAAAAGGACGAACGATAAGTGGAGAATATTATGCGCCGTTATTGCACCGGATGTGCGAATTAATCAAGAAAGAACGTTATGATTCGACAAAGATATATATCCTCTTCCAAAAAGACAATGACTAATTGAACGAGTCACGCATATAAAAGTCGAAAGCTAATCATATCTGCGTAAATTCCTCTCGGGTCTTCCACCGGGTTGCATCGTCTTCAGGGCTTCTGAAGCCGTGAACACGATGACCGAGTCGGACATCGAAACGTCGGCCAATATGAACGATATAACCCGGTGGGGGACCCGAGAGGAATTTACGCAGCTGATACGCCGGGAAAACACCATATCTTTTATCACTAATCATTATTCATGCATTTCACGAGTGTTAATTACCTACTGCACAATAAGTTTTCTTCAAGAATTCTATTATGTTCAACCTGGACGAAAAAACTGCAGGTATTATGGGCGGCAACTCTATCATCAATTTAAGCACAAAATCAAAATTAGCGATGGTGTGTCAAGGCAACATTTCCAGGGGCAACGGTCCTCAATAGCTCAGTAGCCTCAAATTGCATTCAGTTACCGGATGCACCGCGACAGTGTCGTCTAAGGGCCCGTAAAGAGGATAGCGCAGGCGCCGGGGAAGACATCGGCCACGGACATGACTGGTAATTGATTCGCCCCCACGCAGGCACGCCGCCCCCTACCCTCTTTCTCCCGCCTCGGGGGTGGGGTAGGGGGGAGTGCAGCGCGGGGGCCTGTGCCACCGCCCACGCACGCACGCCGGGGCCGCCCGAGAACTGGGGTGGCAATGGGGAGGGGGCGCGGGAAAGGCATCGACCCAATTCCGAGAGCGGGGATCGGTCGCGAGGGGACTCGGGGCGGAGGCGGACGGGGGCGGGGATTGGGGCATCCCGGGATGAGGGTGGGCGAAGGCCCCCGCCCATTCGGATGGAAATGGGTAACAACACACTTGGACTTCTATGGGGAACTGAAGTCGTACGAAATGTTTTCGAACGAAAAATCAAATTCGATTCTCATCGACGATCAGAACCATCGCACATCTTGAAGAGACAGTTCCGGAGACATTTAACCAAATGCGTCCACCTTTCACGGACACTAATTGAATGAATGTTGTTGCTCGTTTAGGTTTATGTGCATTATAGGTATATTTCGAAAATCTTCCCTTACAAGGGCGGCAGTAGCGGTCTTCATGTTCACTTCGGAAAGGGTAGTAGTGGCCGCAGCTGCGGATCTACTACCTTCCTATGGAATTCATTACGTATTATATCTTTAAAATGTAACACAATATGACTGCAATATGGAGAAGGCAATTCTCCATAAGAATCCACTTGTAATATACTTAAGATTCCGATGACAATTCGTTCTAGCGTAAATGTCAATGTCACCTTCATCGTTGCCGCGGGAAAACTGAAAATGTTTCAACTGACAAAATTTCCACGAAGCAATTCTCGAGTAAAAAGAGGAAAATGTGAATTACTCTAGCAATACAAAGAAGGCTAAAAATATAATATTGGATTATATGCTTGAAGAATAAATCATTCGCATTAAGGTTATGGTCAATTTTTCCTTAAACAGCCCTCGTATTTGATAGGTTACAGTTCGTTAGTAAAGTTCAACGTTTGACTGAAGAACAAATTCAATTCACAGTTTGTAATCATGAAATAACTAATTAATAAACACATTTTTTTAAATATATCGATATCCCCTAGAGCTGTGGTGGCGGGAGTTATAATAAATGCTCCTGGTAGGGTCACCCATGCCAGATAGGTCAAAGGTTAGGAGCCAGAAGAAAGGTAGTCCACGCAGCGTCTGTTCCTCAGTGAGGCGGCTCCAATGGCGTCTGACCCCAGTGGGGCGGCCAGTAAGTCATGGTGCCACGTTAAAAACACTATTGAGGAAGGCAACGGGAAGCAACCTCAATTATCATTCCCAAGATTAACATGATGTTAACTACAGAGATTTTGAGTCCTGGCAACTATGGGGCTCGGCCCAATCGGCCGTGTGTTTGGCCAGCAGCGGGAGAGGCACTCGCGGTCGTCATCCCACGAAACCCTTGCAAGAGAAACCGGCAAAAGCAGGACAGAGGACGCATTAGAATACGACCAATTTATTTTGAATAGCAACTTGGAATTTAGGCACTTTGTTGAGGACAGAAAAATTATAGAATATTAAGCGAGAGATGGAAAGAGGAAACATAGATATTTAAGGTTTATGCGAGATGAGATGGAAGGATAGCGGAGATTAATGGAGTGATAGTTATAGCATAATATACAGCGGCGGGGACGAGAGCCAACGAGGGATTGCCATAGTATTGAATAAGAAGGTAGGGTAAAGTGAAGTCTCCATAGAAAAGGAAACGGATAGAATATTTCTAGTAGAAATAAAAGCACAACGGACGAACTTGTTCATTATTCAGCTATATACACGAAAGAGAAAGGTAGGATGCCGGTTTTAAAAAGCTGCCGACAAGGATGCAAAAAGTGATTGATCGTCAAGGCGACTATGTAGAAAAATAGCTAAATGCTCATCCTTTCCTACGTGGTAGACAAAGTTAAGAATAACTTTGCTTTTAACTAATAATACCTTACTTTTCGAATAGCCCTCGAACATGAAACCGAGTAATGTAAAGGAGAAAAAAATCAATAGGATATATGATTAATTAGAGGACATATCGCGTGTGTTCCACGGATACTGTTGACAGAGATGGGGGATAGGAATGCAACGTTAGTCGAAAGAAGAAATGGTGATGAGGTGGGGGACTACGGTTTAGGCACGAGGAATGACCGCGGGGAGAAAGCAGTTGAGTTCTGCAGGAGACAGGGGTTAGTCATCACCAACACTTGGTTTAGATCCACAAAAGACGCAGGTATACATGGAAAACGCCAGGTGTCTCAGAAAGGTATCAGCTAGATAATATCCTGGTTAGACACAGGTTAACAAACAGTGTGATAAATTCGCACAGCTTCCCGGGAGCGGATGCGGACTCAGACCACAATTTAGTTGTTATGAAATGTAGCGTACGTTTCAAAAAGATAAGGCAGGGGCGGCGAGTTAGAAAATGGAATGTAGAAGCATTAAATGGGTTGAAAAGGAAGGAATAAAAACAGGCGGTAGAGGAAATCAACTATTATCTTACCCGCCTTATCTCTAACTGTTAGCATATATTTTCCTTTCTTACTTCCCGATAACGATTTAACTTTGCTGTACAGCGCACCGATTTCACCCTTCCTCTGCAGACTTTCCATATCCTCGCACTGCGTCTTCCACCATGCTTCTTTAGCTTTATTTGTTGCCCGCCTCAATTTATTGTTTAATTCTTTGTACTTCATTTTGCCTAATTCTGTATTTACATTCTTCCATTTTCGCCGCTCATCCATCTTTGAAATGATCTCATCGGTGAACCATGGTTTCCTAGTCCTTTTAGCGTTAACGGTTCCAATAGTGTCTTTTGCGGCTTTAGACAACCCTTTCTTGATACATTCCCATTTTTCTTCGATAGTATTAAGCCCTTTGCTATCCTCCATGATTTTCTCTACCGCCTGTTTGTATTCCTTCCTTTACATCCCATTTAATGCTTCTACATTCCATTTTCAAACTCGCCGCCTCTGACTTATCTTTTTGAAACGTACGCTACATTTCATAACAACTAAATTGTGGTCCGAGTCCGCATCCGCTCCCGGGAAGCTGTGCGAATTTATCACACTGTTCCTAAACCTGTGTCTCACCAGGATATAATCTAGCTGATATCTTAATGAGTCACCTGGAATTTTCCACGTATACCTGCGTCTTTTGTGGTGTCTAAACCAAGTGTTGGTGATGACTAACCCCTGTCTCCTGCAGAACTCAACTGCTTTCTCCCCGCGGTCATTCCTCGAGCCTAAACCGTAGTCCCCGACCTCGTCACCATCTCTTCCTTCGCCTACCGTCGCATTTCAATCCCCCATCACTATCAAATGTTTCCCTGCAGGAACACACGCGATTATGTCCTCTAACTGATCGTACATCCTATCGACTTCTTCTTCCTTATGGTTGCTCGGTGGAATGTATACCTGAATATAATAACTAAGTTTGTAGGTTCTGCTTTTAACTCTATTAGTAGTATTCTATCTGTTACCTGCTCTATGTTGACTACGCTTCTTCTTACCTCTTCATTTAATACTACGGAAACCCCTCGTTGGCTCTCGTCCCCACTGCTGTATATTATTTTATACTTATCACTCCAGTAATCCCCGCTATCTTTCCATCTAACCTCGCAGAGACCTAAAATATCTATATTTCCCCTTTCCATCTCTCGCTTAACATTCTCCAATTTCCCTGTCCTCATCATTGTCCTAGCATTCCACGTTCCTATTCTAACTAATTTGGTCTTCTTCTCCTGCGTCTTCTGTCCTGCTGCTGCTGGTTTTCCCTTGCAAGGGTTTCGTGGGATGACGACCGCGGAAGCCTTGCCTCCCCCGCTGCCGGGCACGACTCACGGCCGATTGGGCCGAGCCCCGTAGTTGCCAGGACTCAAAATATCTCTATTGTCCATCATATTTTTCTTGGGAATGATAATTGAGGTGGTTTCCCGTTGCCTTCCTCAATAGTGTTTTTAATGTGACACCATCACTTACTGGCCGCCCCACTGGGGTCAGATGCCATTGCAGCCGCCTCACTGAGGAACAGACGCTGCGTGGACTACCTTTCGTCTGGCTCCTAACCTTCGACCTATCTGGCATGGGTGACCCTACCAGGAGCAATTTTTATTACTCCCGCCAGCACAGCTCTAGGGGTCATCGGAACGCACAAGCCGTTCCACCACGTCAAGGCTGTAGTCCGGGGAGGGATATATATATATATATATATATATATATATTGTCCCCGTTTAATGATCTAGTATAGGACGTGGACGTTGTTACCGTCCCGGTCCTAAGATATATATATATATATATATATCTTAGGACCGGGACGGTAACAACGTCCAGGTCCTATACTAGATCATTAAACGGGGACAACCGTTTCCGAAAGTCGTTTTTCCCGTTTAGTTATATGAGAATATGAAAAAACTGAGGTTCGAACAAGGATTAAGTACTTTGTAAAGGAGGGTTTGAAAGCAAATTAATTTCATGCCGACTTTCAGAACAACCCTTCTGGTGCTCTTGGGCACTCTGCTGCTTCATATTAGACTGTAGCCAAGTGGATTTACGAGTTTGAGGGTTGTCGCGACAGCTTAGATGATGATCCGCGTAATTGTCGGCCAAAATGTACCACTGCCCCTGAAATCACGGCAAAAATGCATAAAATAGTCATGGAAGATGGCTGGCTGAAAGTGCGAGAGATGGCGGAAGCAGTATGTCATATGAACGGGCAAATCACAGTTTCACAGTGGCATTATTGGATGTGAGAAAATTATCTTCTTGATGGAGGATCACAAATGCATCAGAATGGAAATTTCCGAACAGTGTTTGACCCGTTTTAAGACCAAGAAACAAGGTTTCTGGTCCGGTTTGTGACCACAGATAAAACTTGGGTCCACAGTTATACCAAAGAGACAAAATATTAGTCATAGCCGCGGGAGTATTTTGATTCATCACCGCGCAAGAAAGCAAAGGTAACTCGGTCGGCCCGAAAGGTGATGGCTTCAGTTTTATGGGATGCGAAAGGGATTCTGCGGATAGATCATCTTCCCGTGGGTGAAACATATACCAGCCAATACTACGCTAACCTCCTGCTCGAAGTACAGAAAAATATACACGAATAAAGGCCAGGTTTGGCAAGGAAGAAAGCCATCTTTCAGCAAAACAATGCACGCCCACACATGTGTCGTCGCCATGGCAAAAATACTACGTGAACTAAGATACGAATCGTGCCAAACCCCCCTTATTCGCTTGATTTGGCTCCATCAGATGGCCATCTCTTCTTCGAGATCAAGACCTTCTAAGGTGGAGGGAGATTCTCTTCAAACAAAGGACTGAGAGCCGACGTTGTCGGCGGATATTGTGGTGGTCTCAAGGACTCCAATAGTCGAGATGGGATCAAGACATTGGAACATCGCTGGAGCGAGTGGAGGAGTGTACGGGGAGACTAAATCGAAAAATAAGAAAAGTTTCACCGAGGCATCTCGTTTATTTTGGTTTCATTCCGAGACGTTTTCTAATTACCCTCTTCTTATTTCAGTGGGACTGATTATAATTGTATGAGAAGTGAGCTAACTGGCCGATTTTATTGTGTATACGATATTCACTCGTTTGTCTGGCCACGGAAGGATATGTTTTTAAGTTTAAAATATCAAAAAGGGGATGAGACACATGCCGAATCGCCGGACGAAATGGTAGTATAGATGTGTTCTACGTTCGTACTGCATTTTTTTACGTAATTAATAATAAAACATTTCGATTTGAATTTTTTGAGGGAACATGTGGTACTTTTTCTGGCCATTGATGATGGCCGCATATCGTTGCATCTCATTCACGTGGCTCCTTTGGTGGAGAGAGAGTTGAACGCTTTCTAGTATTTATTAATGCTATGGATAATAATCCTCTGCCCCAAAATAGTCGTTGAATGATGGATTTGGAAACAAACTAGCTCACATTCAAGGCGACCTCAACGCTCAAGACCTTCAATACCGATCGCGATGAACTCGGGGTGAGATATGAATGATTTGCAGGGGGCCGCCGAGCGGAAATTATGGCATTGAATGCGGGGCCATCTTCCCTCGATCGACGTAGAGGGCATCACTCGGGCGGGGTTTGTCTCCATCTATTATTTGTCTCCCATCGCCACCTGATGCAAAATTACGGGAAAACATCAACGATACGGACACTAGAATTCACCCATTTTAGGTATTACACGAACGCAAAGGACATGCCATAAACTGACAAGTTAATGTAACTGGAACATTACCTCGGCAAATGAAATGGTAACAGTACTTATTCCCGCCATTGTACAGCATAAAATACCAGTTCTCTTGATATAACCGCCAAATCGGCGAACCTTCCCCTCAATCTAAAGTCGCTGAAACTGTTCAGGACGCAACGAGTTCCCAAATTGTAATCTACTAATTATGAAAATGAAAGAAAGTGTTTCTATCATTTAAGAGAAGAGCGGTACGACTTCTTTATACACATTGATCGTTTGTTATTTGCCCTTAATTCTATCATAGAGTTCTGATGCAAAAGGTTATGTCTGAGGAATAATTATTGCGGTACGCCATTAAATTTTGTGTTGGACTGCGGAAATCGGGAATGGAGACATTCGGCATGATTCGCCAAGTGTTCAAGGATGAAATCAGGTCACAAAGTGTAGTTTTAAGTGCCACGAACCCTTCAAAGATGGCGGAGAGAGTGTGGAGGACGAGCCCCGCGCTGGACGGCCCTCGACGTCAAGAACCGACGGCAACGTGGAACGTGTGAGCGAAGTGCTCAATTCAGAGCGTCAATTTAGTGTGCGCATGATCGAAGCTGGTAATGGCATTGATAATATGACAGTGCACACACCATTATCAACGAAAATTAGGCGAAAATTTAGCTCAGATACGAAAGATCTGAGCTAAACTCCTCCCTAAGGCCTTTGGAGGGACGACCAAAAGAGTAGAGTCGAGTGTCTGCTCGCGAAGACCTTCTGCAACGACATCGCGAAGATTCCCCAACCCCTTAACAGTCCTGACTTGGCACCAGTAGACAGACTATTTCCCGCTCCAAAAAGTGAAATCCCTCCCTCAACGGACACCACCATGGGACCTTAAGCGCCGTCAAGGAAGCTTGCACGCGAACCCTTAAGTAATCCGCCAACCGGTGAGCCTTCCAGTCGTGCAAAAGCCGCTCACAAACGTGTGCGTCGACGCTCAAGGGAAGTCGTTTGAAGAATTTTGAGGGATAGCGGCAATATCTTACATAAGTCTTTTTTTTCCGTAACTTTTTATACAGATCTTGTTGGACCAAAAATCTGCACCACACTTTCTAGCGAATTTAATATTAAATTCTCAATGTTTATTTTGCGACAAAAATTACAATATGACCCTGTAAAACTGCGTAAACCTCTAAGCGGTTCTTCATTACTAGTCTTCGATGGCTCCGCGTCCTTTCCTCGCGGGGGTCACAACCTCCCTCCCCCTCTTGGAATCCTCCTCCGTGGAGATTACAGAGCTCGATTTCCTCAAAGCCTTAAGTCTCGGCGAAGAGGCCCGAAGGGTTCGACTCCCGGAGGCGGCAGATATTTTTCAGGGGTATCCCGATCTCTACTTGAGGTGCTTCGAGCAGAGCATTTCGAACGCCGCCCGTCAGATGGGGTGTTCACCTTTTCGTTCCACCTGATGGTGACCATTCCATCGTAGAAGAGGCCTTGGCCGCCTTTCCCGACCCGACGTGGTCATACCATTAGATCGCTCGTCTCTGGATTCTTGGCTGCACCAGAGGCGCCCATCACTTGCCTCGTATCTTCATTCTTTCCCTTTCTAACTTTCGTGTAGAGTCTGCCCCTCCCCCTCATCCCCTCCACGGCTTGTATTCCCGGGCGTTCACTCAAACTCCTATACCCCTGAAGTCAACATGCTCTCGACTCGAGGATTCTCTTCTTTTTTTTATTTGCTCAGATTTAAAACTGCACCATGGAATCCCATTCAAAACTTTATTCGTCCCGCGATCCTTGAGTAGTCTCTTCTACATCATATTTTCACCTTGCGGATTCGTGAAAAACGGGACCTGAATGCTAAAATGTGCATATTTCGTGAACCCTTAAAACGAATTAATACGAGTCCTGTCCGGCAAGGATCCAGCCATTCAATATTTTGAGAAATATAGCCGAAACTAAAACAACGAGGAGGTCTTAGTCGCCCCTATAAAAGTACGTACTTTGCCCTTGGGAGACCTCACTCACACTTATCCCAGCGTCTCTCTTCCACTTTTCATAACAATCGGCAAAGTCCTTTCTCTCGGAATGGTCGTATTTTACCAATTCTGCGTTTTTTATGTTGGTTCCCTTGGCAGTGTAAGTGTTCCCGGGTGAAATACTTCTCCTCCACAGATTTATCGAAACAAATTAATTCAAATTCAATTCCTGCGCCCATGTATTGCATCACTTTTGGTTTAAATTTAGGTCGTTAGTTAATCATGCCACATCTTCAAGACTGGATATTTCCCTATATATCACAGCATCGCCAGAGAATTAAAGAAGTTTACTGGAAACTTGAGACCCGATGTCATTGCTGGACACCCGAAGTGACGCTTACCGTGTCGGACCCTTTGCTCGCGGCCGGTTCAAAAGTTATAAATTCAATCTAATACATATTTATCAATCCCGTACCTTCCAAACTTCCTGGGAGCGACTTTGTCGAATGCCTTTTTAAAATCTACGAACATAGCATCGATCTGAATTTTATTTTCTCCAAAGACCAGAATGTCATGAACTAAGTGTCAGTTCAGTGGTATCTCGATCCCCACTAGAGGTGCCTTGTGGAGGGCACTTTGAGTGAGTACGCCGTCCGTCGGATGGGACGTTAAACTGCGGACCCCTTGGCGCCTTTCATCATTAAAGCAGGCTAATGCCGACGCCGGGTTTCTCTCCGCCTCTCATCCATTCCTGTCCATCCCCTATGGCGCAAATGGCTTCAGCTGTCGGTCGCCTCCTTCCCCTCAAAACTACTACCACGAAGTGTCAGTAGGGTCTCCCTTTCGCAAACCGTGTTGGTTTTTTTGTAATTAAATCATGAGAATCGAGATATTTCATGAAAGAGTTTACAATTATGTGGTCTAAATGTTGCATGAGATGGATGTGTGAGAGAGATGGGTCGGTCGTCACTCGGATCATCTCCGTCGCATTTCTAAACATGGGAGTGGTGGGTGGCATTGGCTACTTCTCCAGTCAGTCGTGTTTGGGTGCTGCGCGATCATTTAGGGACTCATTTGGCAAAGAAAAAATTCTCTTCCATTAGGACAACGCAAGGGTGAACGCCTGCGAAGTTTTAATGCTTAAAATAATGGAATTAAAGTTTTAATTATTGGAAAACAACCGTATTCACCAGACTTGACCTCCAGTAAATTTTTTTATTTCCAAACTTGAAAAATGGCTCGGCAGAAAACGAGTCACGTCGAAGGAGGAGATCTTCGCGAATGCAGATGACTGTTTTGATGAAATCCGTATGAAATGGTACTGTTTAGTACGGCTACAATTTGCATAGTTACTTCTTCACTGGTAATATATACATGGCATAGCGTTGTTGACGAGGCGCGGGTATCTCCAGGGCCGCCCGAGCCCGTTGTCACCCCATACCACCCCTCGGCGTGCGTCGCCGCCACTCGCCCGGCAGATCATCGCGCGAGATTCGCGCGGACAGCATCTCGAATGAGACCGAGGTTGCCTGCGCTCACTATCGCCGCTTTTGCTCGAGATACCGCCGCCTTATCACACTGGCCACTCCGATTTCCAGGGGGTGGGGGCGAAAGTCCATCATCAAACATGATCAATGGGATAGCCCTTTTTTCATTTTAAAGAAAGATTATCTTTACACCAAGTATCCATGATCACGTAATTACGCAAAGTATACCCTATGACTTACTGTTTTATTTAAAATGCGTTGAAAACATATTCGCACGCGAAAGTAATTATTTATACCGTGTACTGAAAATTAATTCGTGTATTCGCTTTGGTAACTCCCTAGTCTCTTTTCATGCTGATTACTTCGGTTCTCTTCGGGTGAGACTCAGTTTTACTTTTTCGATGTCTACGGGGAAATTTGAAACATTTCCTCGATAACTCGAGGAAAATTGCATTTCAAGGGAACTCAATTGACTCGAGACACTCAAAAAGTGTCATTTTCCGTTTCTGAAAAGTTCTTCTTTTACCTTTTCCTCTAAAATGACCCATTTTGAAATATTTTCAATTTAGTTTTTAATAGATATCTCCTTCCATCAGATTATTAATTGCTTACAGCAATCGTTTTAGGATATATCATCTTTACGACTCTTGCTTCAAAGAACTGTCAAATTTCAATGCTCTCAAGAGCACTTTTGGGACAATTCACTCCTACAATAGCATTCCATAGAAATGGCAAATGCAAACGTGTTTACATGTAGCATCAGCTATAATACGTATTTTTCGGGTAAAAAGCAACCTTTTGGCAGCAATTACTTGCCAATCCTAAATTTTGAGAAAATAAATAACTATAATTAAAAGAAGAAATGCAATTAAGGTCATATTACTTTACATTTTTTCCTGGAGATCAGGTTTCAAGGAAAAAGCGTTGCGGAGGAAATTGCGAGGGCAATTACTCCGCGGGATGAGAGGATCTTATTAATTCTTTGCATCAGAACTGCGTTCGGCGTATTTTGGAAACTGTACCGTCGATTCTCAACTCGCGCGCCAATCTAATACGATTCTTAGCATCTGTCAATCACGGCATTCCGCGTGGACTTCTTTTTAGTCTTGGTTGCCCTCTACTATTTTCCAAACTTCTCATCATGGCCTTCAAAAATATCCACAGCCAAAAACCAACGATTCGGATCGTTGCAATTGGTTCACTTTATAACATTCAAAAATATTTTCCTCGCAGCTTTAAGTGCAGAATGACAACCATAAAAAATTTCAATTTCTTGACTTTTTCTAAATTCATCACGATATTATCTCTGTGATATATTCCTAGCATGATTTTGGTAGAAATATGCCCTGGCATAATCGCCGTAATTATCATTTATTGATAGTCAACCCGCGAAGGCATCTTTTCGATCAACTCCGGGGACTTGAAACTCAAAGAGCACGGCACTGAATCGCCCACATAAGGTACGCATGGCAACGAACCATTGCAGCTCCAGAGCCTTCCCCCTCCTACTCCTTCTTCTGCCCCACCTCCACTCCCTACCCCTCCCCCCGCCCAAGTCTTCATTTGCCCATCGACACCCAATGCGCCACCACACTCTCCTCTTTTCTCCTTTCAATTCCTTCGAGAACAATTCCCTCCTCACATGGGAAGACTTCGTGGGACTGCCTCATGATTTGAAAAATACCGTGGAAACATTGTTGATTCCACATTTTTATGAGTAATCTTCAGAATCCTTTCAAATTACCTCTCTCCTCCCCTGTAATGTCTAGTATTTCATCGTTCGCCTTCCTTCCAGTCCATGTTCATTTTTCCATTTTCCGCATACTTCCAATGTAAGGCCCTTTCCCTGCCTAAACGACCAGGTTTCTCACAAAATATTATTAAATGATCCCCATGATCTCTTTGTTTTTTGATTCGCGATAGGAAACGGAGAGGCGAGAGGGGGGCGGAGGGGAAGGGAGGCGGGGGTGATCTCACGTGGCTAGCGCCCGCACACCCACACACACATACGGCGGCGCCACCATCGATCGGGCGCACCGCGCGGGGTCCACGTGCCACACCACGTGCGGCGGCCGAAGCGGAGTTAATGACCCGGAGGAGGACGAGGCGTCGTGGGCGAAGAGGACATCCCCCCCGCGATGCACGAGGGTTGCGGGCCGCGTATCACCACGCAGGTGACGCCCTAGCAGGAGGCTCCATTTGCATCCACCAGCCAGGAGCGAGGCTCCATTTGACGCCGGGTTGCCCTGACCCGCACCGAGGAGAGAGAGGTAGGAGGCGAGTGGTCCATTGCAACCGCTTGATCACGTGTGCGAGTCTCCAAGAGCATTCAGGAAGGACAATCAATTGCGTCCTCGTGATGCCGGCGTGAAAATAAATTATACTCAACCGAACTTGACGCGCTCGGAATGAAGGCATATTTCCAAAACAGGAGAGTTCATTGAAGGATTCAGGAGAAGATCTTAACGCTTTCACTGACTCGGCATCATCTCTCATCTATCATTTCCTTCGCCAAATATTACCTTCATTATATTTACGGAGGGACATTGACCCAACCGCTCTTGAATCTAGACTGTGCTTTGTGGAGGCCTGCATCATATCATAATCATAGCGTCGATTAAAATGGAGAACAATAGGCTTGAATACTTCAGTTTGAGCAGTTTCGATGCTACATATATAGAAATCCATATATTACAGATTATGTTGACATTTTCAATTTTTGGACGCCCGAGCTCTGAGCGTCACGTCATCAGCTAAGAAAGGTGACCTCGATAGATTTAAACGCACCATAACAAAATATACGCGCGGTATTTCATAGAAAAAGCGAACACGCTTTTTTAAAAACATGTGATGAATGCGTAATTGTAGGCAATATCTCTTTACAATCAAATATAATTCCCTTGATTCTGAATGACCACCTGCCAACTCCATGGAAGATTTGCTACGCTGGTGAGCCTACCATTTTTGCCCAGCTCTTAGACGCACCCGGTAACCACTGCAGAAACCCTTCCAGGGTTGAAGCAAGCTGCTCAACAATGAGCTCCTTAAATGTTGAGAACTCGGCCAAGTCCGGTGGTAACACATCCCACGCACGGCGGATTATTTACAACCTTCCCGTTGCATTCTCGCGCAAAATGAGAGGCTTTCGATTGAGAAACTCAAACCGGATGTTGTGCGTTGTTCTGCGCGTTCCTAAATAAATTCATTCCAGTCAAGCCCGCCCCATCCATGTATTCTTGAAGTCATGACGGTTCTTTGCTGATCACGATCGAAGAGAGTGACCTTCTTGACCTTCGACGTTGCCCGTCGGAATGTCTTGGGGCGCGGCTCTGCTCGTTTGACTGAGGGTCCGACTCCGGTTCCAAGTCCCAAGTTTCATGAAAATCGACAATTCAAGGCAAGACTCTTTGTCCTTCGACTAGCAATATTTGTATCGATATTATCGCAATATCCACGCACTTCTTCGGCATATCTGTTTTCGTGCTATTGGAGACCCATAGGTCTGCGACTTATCTTTTCAGATATCGTTCTTCACTTATTCAATAGTATTACGCTCAACTTTTCGAAACTGTAGCTACATGTATGCTGCAGGTGCATAGGGTCCCCATGAAGTAAGTTTAATTTTGGAACTAGATCGAGTGCAACGTAGAGCGGCTGGTTTTGTGTGTTATAAACAGGGTTGCCGTACCACGACACTATTGGAAGAATTAGGATGGGACGAATTTATTGTAACCTGTGTTCCCGCACGACTCGAATATACTCTGTCATTGCATATAGTATTATTCCATGTGAGCGCCTTCTTTAACTTGTGATCAACATTTTTCGGGCGCATCATCAAACTGATAGTTGATTGAGATTGTGCATGCATGGCTGGTGCCCAAACACCCCCCGCCACACGCCCTTGCGGTGGCTTGCGGGTATTGTGTAGATATAGATGAGCTTCACGATGGACAGAGGTAAAATAAAACTTAGCCAAGTTCCCCAATTTTTTCAAACGAACAGTTTCGCCCAATAGTCGAAATCTTCGGGCGTAGAATAGTGATACGCAGTCGGCGAATGTACAAGGACGTTGAGGGAGGAATAAGGCGATGGGATGGCCATTCCAACACACACACATACACCGTCAGTATGAACCGCCGATATACAATTCGAGAACTAGAACTAGCGGACTCCTTCGTCCCAAGGGCATGGGGCAGGGATGGGAACCGTGGCGTTGGAGGTAACTAGGACGACACTTTCCACCCGTAGCATCTAGGGCATAATTATTTTTACCTAAAGGCGGAATTTTACACTAATCTCGTACGTTTTGTAGGCAAATCCCTTTCGAATGTCCAAAAAGAACTGAAATACATCCAACGTAGAGCATGTGAAACACTTTTTAATAATCCTGCAGTGAGTGGGCACGCACCCGTTTAATACTGAGTTCCCCGCTAATAATGACACACGTGCGCACCACCGCCCCGCCCTCTCCAGGGAATTCAATTGGATGCTCTTTGCCATTAACACGAAGGCACTTGAAAGAGCATTGTGCAGGAATAAATGGGCGGAGGGTTTTGAAGCACCGGCGTGAAGTTCTGAAGCGGAGCAGAGGAGTGAAGACGATTGCCGTGAATAAGAGAGCGAAGCCAAAAACGGTCGATTTGGAGCGAGGGAAATCCACCGCATTATATACTCCAAACCACCCCGAGGGCGGGTGGCGGGGGGTGTCAGGTCACCAGCCATGCATGCTCAATTCCAATAATGACACATCTACAGATATAATAGTTAGAATATGCACTGGAACAAAGTTAATCACACGAAAGAAGGTGCTCGCATGTAATAATATATAATTTCAGGATAAGCGTTATGAACTATTATTATTTACAAGGTAAATTCCAAAGAAACTGCGGGAGATGCCGCAACAGTAACTTTTAACGGAGTCATCCGCTAATGTGCATTTCAAATATGGCCATCCCATCGCCTTATTCAGAGTGTAAAAATCATTCGCCTTGACTGGGTCCCAGTCAAGGCGAATGATTTTTACACTCTGAAATTGTTGCATTTGAAATTTACAAGGTAATCTACCAGTTAAGGTAGGTTTTTGGATGGACACAGCTAATAAATAAATATTTTGTGATTCCTAACAAAATACAAAACCCAGTATCCTACCGTACATCAGACCCCTCTTCATCTCTGAGTACTTTCTTCCTCCATTCATCCCGTCCAACATCCCTATCCTGTTCCTTCCCTTCCCTCGTTTGCCCAACATTCTCCCCTCAATTACAGTCTTCAACATCCCGCTGCCGGTCAATACCCCCTTCATCCACTTTTCCTGCCTCCATAG
Source organism: Hetaerina americana (assembly GCF_022747635.1). Classification (NCBI taxonomy): domain Eukaryota; kingdom Metazoa; phylum Arthropoda; class Insecta; order Odonata; family Calopterygidae; genus Hetaerina; species Hetaerina americana. The sequence goes on along the minus strand of NW_027287316.1, from coordinate 277,352 downwards.
GATTGCTCCGAACAAACGCCTATCTTCGCCCACCATACCAAGTACCTCCTCATTTGTTTTCTTCTCTGTCCATTTCACCTTCTCCATTCTTCTCCAAACACATATTTCAAAAGCCTCCAGTCTATGTGTATTCTCCTACTTCAATGACCACGTTTCCGGGCCGTAAATAGCTACTTTTCAATCAAAGTTTTTACGAGTCTTCCCTTAATATCCTTAGTCAACGTCCCTCTCATTAGCTCCACCCTCCTTGTGAACGCCTCTTTGACTAGCGCAACTCTTCTCCTTACGTCCTTGCTACTTTGATCGTGTTGGTCCAAAACACTTTATCCGCCCTCCTATTGCCTTTAACTGCCCTCCTATTTTAATGTTTAGCATAGCCTTTTCTTTCTAGAAAATCGCATAACCTTTGTTCTACGAGGGTCATCCGGAAAGTAGTACCCGTTCGTGCCGCATGAAGTGCTGACGACGCGAGTAGCCGCTGGACGAGGTCAGATAGCTTCAGTGGCTTGTCTGCCTTCTCTGAGCCAAGTTGCGTGACGCTAGCATTGCCTGTGTTGTTTCTGTGATTGTTTACAATGTTTAAAAAAATTGAGAACGCCGCCAGTTGTGAAGTGAGGGCAGTGATTAAATTCCTCAATGCAAGAAACGTTCGCCCATGTGATATTCATCGCCAATTAAAGGAGGTGTATGGAGACAATGTAATGGACGAGTCGTCTGTTCGGCGGTGGTGTCGCAACTTCAACATGGGGAGGGGGAACACACACGACGATGAGCGTTCGGAGAGACCGTCTGTCATTACAGACCAACTGGTGAGCTCAGTTGACGAATTCGTGAGGAACGATCGGCGCGTCACAATTGATGACATCTGTGAGCATTTTCCCAATGTTTCTCGAACAATTGTTCATGAAATTGTTAAACACCATCTGCATTGTGCAAAAATTTGTGCAAGATGGGTCCCTCGCGTATCTCAATGAGCTGGCGGCGAAGGACTATGCAGCAGGAATACAGAAACTTGTCACACGTTATGACAAATGCCTTAATTTGCTTGGAGATTATGTTGAGAAGTAGTTTAAAGTATCCTCTTTCAAATAAAATTTTTTATGTTTGTTAATATTTACTTTTGTGTCTTTATTTCACGAACGGGTACTACTTTCCGGATGACCCTCATATTAATATTGATTCTCATCCCATACTTGCCGCACTGAATTTCAAATTCACTCAGCCATGCTTGCAGCCCCTTGGCTGACTAACAAACTAAAGTTTGGTCATCAGCAAACCTTAAGGATTTTACGAAGTCCCCGCCCCCTTTCATTCCTACCTCCAGTTCTTCCCATGCCTCTTTGATCATTTCCTCTGCATACAGGTTGAACAGCAACGGTGATTATTGGCAACCCCGCCATCCGGACTCCCCGTTCCCCACTCGCATCTGAGCAGTCTGAGACATGTATAGGTTGCGGATTAGCCTCCTTTCCCTCCAATCTATTCCTATTTTCTGCATGATACTCATTATTTTTCCCCAATTCACTCTAACAAACGCTTTTTAGAAATCTACGAAACAGGCAAATACGTCCTGGTTGTATTCTATATTCCTCTCGATTAATAATCTCATTACTGCAATGGCATCGCTCGTACCTCTGCCCTTCCTAAACCCAAACTGATCATCCCCTAAGTAATCATTTGCCCTACTCTCTATCCTTTGTTTATGATCCTGAAGACAACTTTAGCTGCGTGGGATATCAAACTTATTGTCCTGTAGTCCTCACATGATGTAGCCTTTACCTTTTTCGGAATAAGAACTATACCTGATCTCACAAAGTCTTCCGGCCGGATTCCTTCCCCATAAATACTACGGATCAACCCATATAGCCTCCTCCTCCCACATTTTCCTAAACATTTCAATAGTTCCGCGGGAATGTTATCCACCCCCACAGCCTTATTTAGTTTCATCTCTCTTAATGCCCTTTCTATCTCATTGTCTAGTATGCCTGGACCTAAGCTATCTTCCTCTACGCCATGTTCCTTTTCTATGTCTAACGTTGTTGGTCTAAGTCCTTTACTATACAGTTCTTCTATATATTCCTTCCATCTCTCTTGGATCTTTCCTGTGTCAGCTATTACCTTACCCGCCTTATCTCTAACTGTTAGCATAGATTTTCCTTTCTTACATCCCGATAAAGATTTAACATTGCTATACAGCGCACCAATTTCACCCTTCCTCTGCAGACTTTCCATATCCTCCCACACCGTTTTCCACCAGGCTTCTTTTGCTTTATTTGTTGCCCGCCTCAAGCGTTATGGATAATTTGGGAGAAATGTTAAAAAGATGGCACTATTAAATAAAAATAAATAAGCAGGACCTTGACAAAATTTTAACTGCAAATGCTAATTATCTCCTTCGCGATTGCTGTCATACCAGTTTTTATATCCAATAGAACGAGGAAAAAACGGCATTTTAAATATATACGTTCTACTACCTATTCCCTACGTGATCTGATCCACCATGGTACGTCAGGGCTTGTAATATGTCTTAAACACCCTCAGATAAGTAACCTGCCTCAAATGCAAGCAGTAAATATAACCTGTATTCAAGCCTACAGTCAACTAGTGGGCTACATCCTAATTTTTCTATAAGTGTCGTGACACTGTTACCTTTTTCACAAAATCTTTTCACCAACCTACCTGTCCTACTTTGCACTCGATCTAGATTCAAAATTAAGCCTACTTCATGAGGATCCCATAGACACTTGCATCATGCATCTTGCAAGCGAACGGGTGCAAAATTCATCAATAATAATAATAATGATAATAACAGTGGTTGATGATCGTTCGTGATCCACCGCGTTTCACACTTCAATTTTGCAAGTGCGAAAGAGGACATTACTCCTTAGTCCCCCCCAAATGAGACATCTGCCACACAGGAGATTTCGGACGACGGATTCGACTCGTCGGAAGGATTCAAAAGCGTTTTCTATTGATAACATTCCCAAAGGGCCCAGAGTGTTCTCCATTCACAATCCTCTCCTCCCTCACGCGACAAAGCGGAAAAACTGCAACATTGTCGGAGTGGAGAGCCGAAAGTCAACGGAGAAGATTGACATTTGGGCGAGCGGCATCACTCCTCCTCTTCCCATTCGATCGATTCTACTGGGGAGACAACAACGGCGAGCGGAAGTGGATGGGGGCGAAGTGGGTGGGGGCGAAGTGGATGGGAGCGAAGTGGGTGGGGGCTAAGGAGGTGGGGGGGAAGGAGGTGGGGGGAAGGAGGTGGGGGGAAGGAGGTGGGGGGAAGGAGGTGGGGGGGAAGGAGGTGGGGGGAAGGAGGTGGGGAGGGGGAAGGAGGTGGGGGCGAAGGAGGTGGGGGGGAAGGAGGTGGGGAGGGGGAAGGAGGAGGGGAGGGGGAAGGAGGTGGGGGCGAAGGGGGTCGCTCCACGTGTGCAGCAGCAGCACCTCGAGCGGCGAGGCAGGGAAACATCGCCTGCCGACCGAGAAAACCGCCGCGAGCATCAAAGGAGTTTCCATCCCTGGCCTACAGGGGCCTATGTCGGAGGTCGCTCCTTCGGGACCCACCGGGGTCCCCTGATGGACCCACGCATTGGTCGGGATTCGCCACGGAGAAGTTCATGCCGTGGATAAGCATAGAAATGAACACACCTAGTCAGAGTGGGGCGATCGAGGCATCGCTCTTGCCACTGGCGGTCCCCACGCCATTTATGAGGCCTCGCCAAACTGTGGTTTTCCTCAGTATCGCGCGCATGTCACGAATACAATGGATTTCATAATTGATTGGTATTTGAACGTTTCCCAGTCTGCCTTCCAAACACGCCGACCCACTCGAACGTGGATGAGTCAAAAGAAACATTTCTAGAGAGAAAGAGAGGTTGAGGGAGAATGAGAGAGTGGCCGATGTATGGATGGCCCCGGGAGGTGCAGACGTTCTCAAAGCCTAACCACACCGCGACGGAGGCGGCTTCTATGTGCATGTTAAGGGAATGGAAGCACGATTGTCGGTAGACGGGCCATATCATGCAAAACATAAGGGAAAGGAAACAAGAAGGTGGGAAAGCGGCATCTTATCCTGCCAGCCCTCAACGAGGGAGGGTAAGGTCACCAATGGAGTACTTTCCCACGCCCAAAAACATTTAATTTAACCATTGGGAGGCGCTGCACAACACAAATAAGATAGCCATAGATATGGACGAATCTTCCATCGCAAGAAAATAAAGAGTTTTCATTTAAGAATATTCGAACAGACTTTTAGGGCCCGTGGGAGGCATAAAATATAATCATAAGATTGGTACTCATAAATAACCGTTGGTACTCATTATAAGCACCAACTGTCATAAAAAATTCATGCATCCGGCGGAAGCATGGTATTATGTTCTAAAAGGACAAGGATACTACCAAAAACAAGATAAATAAGATAAAAAATTAATTAGCATCACATATTCAGAAAATTAAACTGAGATCGCCTCCACACCATGATTTAGTTCAACTCAGGGGAAATTGCAATCGAAGGGATTCGCAAAAGCTAAACGGAGCAAGGTAAAATATGATAAAAATAATGCACTCTAATGAGATTCAATTTTCTTCTAAAAAGCACATGACGAAATTTTAAGCCACAGGGATGTGGCAGGCGGTAGTGGCGCGGCGTTGTGGAGCCCCATTCACCCCAGGGAGTCATCACTGAAGGAGTTTTGAATTCTTAAATCCATGTCCGCCAAAATATGAATTCCCGGCCAATGGGAAAAGAAAGTAACCAGAGAAGAGTCAATGAGACAATTGATCTTCATGGATATCCTGACGATAGCGTACACCCCAAGGCACACATCTACAAAACCAAAATATTTTCAGGGAAATAACAAGAAGATATTGACAACAAACCAAGAAAACACAAATTCCAACAAAACAAAGAAACTAATATTTCGGAAGGAAGTTCATCAGCAGTGAAATACGCTAGAAGGAAGGATAAAGCAGGCAGAATGCACGAGCCAAAGAGAGAGAGAGAAGGGAACGCCGTCTCGTCTGCCGAAATCGCACTATGGGAACCAAGTAGAGGCTTCATTTAAACATCATCATCTCCTCGGTTGAGGCGTAATGGATTCGGGGACATTGATCACAGAGAAGAGTTGAGGGAAAGCAATTTAAATTAAGACTTCACGTAGGAAAAATGAAATTTCAACGGATGGAGGGAGAATTCCTGCCCTTAGCAAGGATATAAATAGGATTAGTGATGTTAGAAAAGAAATTCTCATTTTATATATTCTGATTATAAATATTAGCCTCCAGGAGAACACGAGAATATAGTAGAGGAAGAATTAGATGGAAAAAATAAAAGAGTAGATTGCACATGATAAACAAAAGATGAAAAAGGTTCTGAGATGAGTTGAAAGATGAATCCCAAAAAGTCATCATATATATATATATATATATATATATATATATATATATATATATATAGTGAAATACACAGAAACACACAATATAGAAACACAAAAAGGAAGAACACTCATAGATATTTCTTTCACTTTTGTACTATTCGGCACTTCCGTGTTACGTCTACGAAAGCATATATATATATATATATATATATATATATATATATATATATATATATATATATATATATATATATATATATATATATATACTCATATATACAGAAACATATATAAGGAAAAGGGATAGGAACACGTATAAAGGACGAACAGTCCCGGTTGAGGATATATTTTTACTCTTGTGATCCGTTCGATTCCGCCTTCCCCACCTCTATTGTGTTCGTCCTTTATACGTGTTCCTATCCCTTTTCCTTATATATGTTTCTGTATATATGAGTATTTATTCGCCGTTTGGCGGGATTTCGTGTTTGAATCTATATATATATATATATATATATATATATATATATATATATATATATATATATATATATATATATATATATATATATATATATATATATATATATATATATACAGGGTCGCACCCAAAAGTGGTAGTTCTGATTGTCTCTGGCAAGAACGGAGCGGTGGAGGGGGGTCTGCCTGGCAGGGTAAGGTGGAGGGAGCTCTCAGCAACAGACCGACACCAACCTCAGTCGCCTACGGGCTGTCGTTGAGTGAGGACACCGTGTTTAGTGAAGCAAGTTTTTTGTCCGCGTCGAAAAACAAAATGAATCTGAATTTAGAGCAACGCTATTCCGTGAAGTTTTGTGCGAAACTCGGGAAGACGGAAACTGTGACCCTCGATATGATCAAGCAGGCTTATGGGGACACTGCCTTAAGCCGTTCCACAGTATTTGAGTGGCACAAGTTGTCTGAAGAGGGTAGGGAGCTCGTTGAAGACGACCATCGCTCCGGACGGCCGTCGACGGCAAGAACCGACACGAATGGGGACAGAGTGAGGACACTGCTCAACACAGACCGACGCTTAACCAGTGAAGAAATTGCAGACCAGTTGGGTCTGTCTGCATCCAACGTCCAACGCATTATTTCACAGGATTTGGCCATGCGCAAGGTGTGCGCCAAGATGATGCCGAAAATTCTGAGACGCGACCAACAGGCAACGCGTGTGCGCATTTCCGAAGAACTGTTAGCCAGACCGACGCTTAACCAGTGAAGAAATTGCAGACCCGTTGGGTCTGTCTGAATTAACGTCCAACGCATTATTTCACAGGATTTGGCTATGCGCAAGGTGTGCGCCAAGATGGAGCCGAAAAACGTGCCATGGCGCGCTCGTCGTCAGACAGCTCCTGGCCAAATACGGCGATTCCACGTTGCCGTACCCGCCCTATTCTCCCGATCTGGTACCACTGGACTACTTCTTCTTCCCCTTGATGAAAAGACAGCTCAAGGGACGACGTTTTGACTCGATAAAGGCCGTTAAAGAGGCTTCGACGAGGGTCATCAACGGCATCCCCAAAGAAAATTTCAAGCGGGCGTACGGGGAATGGGAGCAACGTTATACTAAGAGTGTAGCAGCTCAAGGAGCATACTTTGAAGATTATTAAGTCTATGCAAATATATTGTCAATAAAATTCTTGTAAAAAATCAGTCCTACCACTTTTGGGTGCGACCCTGTATATATATATAACGATTTTAAGGAAAAACGCACACGAGCGGCACAATAATGGGCTGACACAATATAACACAAATAGAAAAGAATAGCAACAATTAAAAGAACACTCACACGGTAAATTGTTCGAGCTTTCGGCCCTCTCAGAGGCCTTCTTCAAGTGAGGAGAGAGGGCCGAAAGCTCGAACAATTTACCGTGTGAGTGTTCTTTTAATTGTTGCAATTCTTTTCTATTTGTGTTATATTGTGTCAGCCCATTATTATATATATATATATATATATATATATATATATATATATATATATGCTTTCGTAGACGTAACACGGAAGTGCCGAATAGTACAATAAACAGTAACACACAATATAGAAACACAAAAAAAGGAACACTCACACGTATTTTCTTGATATTTCGACGGAAACAATCCGTCTTCCTCTGAAGATATAGAAGTAATGACTGCTGGAATTGTTGAGGTGAGAGGTGCGAGAGAAAGGGAAGGGGGCCAGGGGAAGGGGAGAACGGGAGGCAAAGGAGGGGTGAAAGGAATGGTTGGTGAGAGGAAAAGGAGAGGGAAGGGGTGGAATTGACACAAAATCGGAAAATAGAACAACATGCTCACCGCAACTATTGCAACATACGAGACTCATGTTTCAACCGACAAAGTATTGATAAAGACCACGTAGGTCAAAACAAAGGCCACGTACCCCAAAACTCATTCGGAAAAACAGTGTCCACCCCCCGATATGCTCTGCTTCCACAAAGTAACAATTTTAGGCCACTCCCATCAGTGAACGACATTGAGGCCCGGATGCTGATAGGCCATACAGATGTAAATGAATGCCATTTCAAGAGTTTTTATTTCTATAGGGTTATCGGATGTGGGAAGGGACGCTAGGACGGAAACATTGTAACACTGGTTGAAAGGGGTATTATGATGGGAAGCATGTTTAGGGATGGGGAGACCCGCTGACGGGGACGAGGGATTGCGCGAGGCGCGGTGGTTATTAATCCTAATGTTAAGTGGTGTGGAACATTGGCCTATGTAAAAGGACGGGCAGAGTTTACAGGTAAGAAGATAAACAACATTCTTGGAAGTGCAAGAGGAATAGGGGAAGGGCGGGAGAGAGTTAAATGGTGGGATGTAGTGGGCTGGAGTGGTGAAAATAGGGCAGGTTTTACATCTTCCTCGATGACATGGAGTGGGTATGGCTCTGGGGGTGTGAGGGGATTTTGAGAGTGGCCTGGTGGATTTGAGGATATCTGCTAGATTGGCGGGACGTTTGAAGGCGACAGAGGGGCAATTGGGGAGAAGGTTGGAGGAAATGTTGTGATTTTTGAGGATGGGGAATAGGTCTGATTGAGGATGAATTTGAGAGACTGAATGCCTGGGAAGTAGGTAGTACAGATTGAGAGAGACTGGGAGTCTGTGGTTGAGGCAGGCTTGGGGGTGTAGGAATGTTTAAGTATTTTTTTATGGAGGAGAGAATCAGGGTATCTTCGTTGGAGGAGGGAGTGGTGAAGGTGGTTAAGGTATTTGTTAAGGGATTCGGGATGGTTGCAAATGCGGTGACCGCGGATAGAAAGAGAGTAAGGGAGGGAGCGCTTGGTTAGGGAGGGGTGACAACTGCTGTAATGAAGGTATTGCTGCTTATTAGTAGGTTTGGTGTGAACAGAGGTAAGGAATTTGTTGCTACTGAGGGAAATATTAACATCGAGGAAGCTAATCTGACTATTGCAACTATTGCAACATACGAGACTCACCACCCACCCGTCGAACTTGCGAGACATCTTCAAGTCGACAAATCCAACTTCAAGCACCCCCGTCTCTCCCCCGCCCCTATCCGCACCATGCAACCGCCCACGCTGCAAATGCTGTCATCTTTTAAGACCCTCCCCCTCACTCAGTACCAACTCCCAACCACTCGCCACCTGTACCTCAAAAAATATTATATATCGCCTCTCCTGTCACTTCTGCCCTGCCTTCTACGTGGGCGAATGCACGACCGCACTCTCCCTCCGCATGAATAACCACCGATATTCCACCAAATCTCCCACCTTTCTTAATTATCCCATCCCTACTCACACCGCTTCCCACAACCAATCTTTTGACGACTGCTTCTCCTTTTCGGCGATTGAAATCCTTCCCAAATCTGCGAGTATAATAGAGGTAACAACCCGCGAGATGGCGCATATCTGGGTGGCCCAATCATTCAAACCGCCCGGGCTGAACCAAGCCCACTGAATGCATCAATTGGCTGCCTACATATCCCCCCCACCCCCTTGTTCATTTCCTATTGGTCCCTTTACCTCTCCTTCCCCCACCTCTCCCCCGCACATCCTCTCCGCTCTTCCCCGAGAACGCCATTCTGAAGACGACAGCCGTGCTGTCGAAACGTCAAATAACAAATTGTGAGTGTCCTTTCTTTGTGTCTCTATATTCTAAAAATCTACATCTGTGATTTTATATATTTCTGCGTCGCCGAAGAGCGTTCCATTTCGAAGATTTATATATATATATATATATATATATATATATATATATATATATATATATGTATATATCCCTCCCCGGACTACAAACTCGACTTGGTGGAAGGGCTTGTGCGTTCCGATGACCCCTAGAGCTGTGCTGGCGGGAGTAATAATTATTGCTCCTGGTAGGGTCACCCATGCCAGATAGATCGAAGGTAAGGAGCCAGACGAAAGGTAGTCCACGCACCGTCTGTTCCTCAGTGAGACGGCTGCAATGGCGTCTGACCCCAGTGGGGCGGCCAGTAAGTGATGGTGTCACTTTAAAAACACTATTGAGGAAGGCAACGGGAAACCACCTCAATTATCATTCCCAAGAAAAATATGATGGACAATAGAGATATTTTGAGTCCTGGCAACTACGGGGCTCGGCCCAATCGGCCGTGTGTCGTGCCCGGCTGCGGGGGAGGCAAGGCTTCCGCGGTCGTCGTCCCACGAAACCCTTGCAAGAGAAACCGGCAAAAGCAGGACAGAAGATGCAGGAGAAGAAGACCAAATTAGTTAGAATAGGAACGTGGAATGTTAGGACAATGATGAGGACAGGTAAATTGGAGAATGTTAAGGGAGAGATAGAGAAGGGAAATATAGATATTTTAGGTTTATGCGAGGTGAGATTGAAGGATAGCGGGGATTACTGGAGTGTTATTTACAGAGTTATCCAGGTTGGGGAACATTTTGGATAACTGCGTCACTCCTAAGACTCACGAACAGAACCACAGCCATAATCATCTGGCAGTCAAAACTAGAGTTTAATGGCGTTTATTTAATTTCATTAACATATATTGCCTTATTATTAGACTTGATATGATTGACAATGAAAACAAGGGCACATTCAAAAATATATGAAAATTTTCCCAATATCCCATCCCCAGAAAGAAATCTTTTCGAATGCAAATTTTCAATTGAATAAATAAGAACTAATAACACCATCACCTCTGTAAACGGTGCGTAAAAAATAGATAATACGCACAGTTGGAGAGGCACGAGGCACTGATAATCGATCACCTCCACGGAACGCAAAATTTAGAAACAACTTACCTGAAAGAAAAAAAACTTCAATAGGTATAAAAAATCTGTATAATATGGTAATTCTTTGGTAATGATTTTCATAATGAGATATCATTAAAATACCATGTGTATATAAATACAAAGGCGTGTACTTGAGGGAGCAACAGGAACCAGATTTTAAGTTCGATGGATAACGCATTCTGGAATACATGCACTGTATTTAGTGTTATACCCTTCAGCGCCTACGACCCAAAATTCCCAACTCCCACTCACCATTTTTATTTAGTGCTGTATTGTTACTTGAAATGTTTATGGACGTGAAATGAATGACGGAATGAAAGCGCATGAAACTGATGCTATTACGGTAAGTAATGTACATATTCTAAAATGGGCAACAGTAATTTATTACGAATTTTTAACAAGGACGAACAAATATTACGACAATTGCTCAGCCACATTCCACTGATATGTCTTTTAGAATTTCTACATTTTGGCTCAAGCGTTACCATAACTTAGAAGTTATATATTTTCCAATTTAGCGGTACACTCTACTTGCATTTCTCGATAAACTTGAGCAATCCATCCTCACCACCATTTATACTAATATAGCACAGCCGAAGTACTGAAACGTCAAACCTTAATTCTGTAGGCACTCGAAATAACATAAAATAATATTGTATTTCTTGAGTACCATTAATGAAAAAAAGACAATCTTAGTAAGTATAATGCTACACTGACTGAGCTATTCCCGTGGAGCAATCAAACCTGGCAGCAGACATACATACCATATCACAAACCTTTGAAGGAAGGAACAGAATGAGTGGCGACCATATTTTGGCAAATATTCCTGATAAATTGTTTCCAGCAAAGCTTCCTCTGCATATAGCTTAACTTCTCGAAAATATCACGCACAAAATAGTATTTTACGCATAAAATCATGTTTTCATAATAAAAAAACAATATTTCAGCTGCGAAACAGAAATAACTCAAATAAAATTAGCCTAACGGAGAGCGATGTCGTAATAATTCTCTGAAGAAGTGATATCACAGAGCCAATGGGCATAAAGGGGGATACAAGCCCAAAATACGAAGACGAAGTTCAAAAAACAGGAGGGCATGTAACACAAAACACTCCGACTGCAATCTCCTACATCAAAAGGCAACTACAAATGGATATAATCGCCTAACTGCTGAAGTGCACCTCAATCGCTAGCAGGAACTTACTCACACCTCAACATTCTCCTCCCTGAAATAGCCCTTATGTTATTTATCACCCTTCAATTCTTGAGCTATGCGGCTTTATTTAGGCCAGGTGCCTTCGCTGCCTTTGCTATGTCATCAACGACTAATTGGATGACACGAAGGGCATGTTTTGTTCTCTAACGTTTTAGGGACGGGGTTATTACATTAGGGGACGCTATTTTCAGAAGGGATGCAAATGAAGCCTGGAGATTTCATTCTTATGTGGAAAATAATGACAAGAGTAGAAAGTAATTTCAGTTCGCATTAGAACTCATATTGAGCAAAAATACTGGACAATGATAAAATCACAGGATGTCCATAACATACTCAAATTCTAATTAAGTATCCATAGAATTATTCGTTAAAAACATTCGTCACTGAATCACCATACGAGGGAATATCAGTTTCGACTTCAAACACAATACTTGGAAAAACTTATAAAATATTTTGAATGGTTCCCTTTAGATAATTCGTTGTTTAAAACCCTATGATATACTATTTTACGCTTTACTGCGATTACTTGGAAGATCTGGTACCATTTAAACAAAAACTATACGTTTTTTATAAAAATAAATATTCGCACGTATTCCTCATTTAAAGTCTTCAGTGGATTGCATGCATTGCATCTCAGGCAAAGCACCGCAATATAAAAGCCTCGCAACAGACCAGGCATTGAGAACTGCACGCAGGCTAACTCAACCAATCGGATGACAGGGGAGTGCAAGAGGCGCTGGCCGCCCGCCAACCTCCCGGGGAGGCGCCATCCACCCGAGGCGCTCCGATGAGCCTCTCTCCACTGCCACCAAAGAGGCCCATCGCTATGGTCTTCTTTTCTGGGCTTCAGGAGTTTCGTCGCCATATCTGTAAATGCTTCCCAGTCCACTTCTTCGCTCCTCTCCAGTCTTATCGAATTCCGACTTCCCTTTCCAGTTGCTCTTTTTATTGGTATTCTAAAACCACTGTACACGTACAGTATCTCATATTCTTTTGGCCCATGGCATGCTCTTTCCTTTCCACGGCATTAAATTACTACTACTTATTTCCTAGTAGTAGTTTTGAGGGGAGGCGACCGACAGCTAAGGTCATTTGCGCCATAGGGGATAGACAGGAAAGGATGAAGGGTGGAGAGAAACCCGGCGTCGGCATTAGCCTACTCCTTACGAAAGGCGCCAAGGGGTCAACAGCTTAACGTCCCATCCGACGGACGGCGTACTCACTCAAAGTGCCCTCCACAAAGCACCTCAAGTAGGGATCGAGATACCTCTGAAAAATATTCAACACCGCCGGGAATTGAACCTGCGCCCTCAGGGTGGGAAGCCAGTACGTTAGCCCCGCACCATCTCCATCCCCTACTTATTTCCTTTCACTTTAAGCATATAACATTTGCTTGAAGTTTCCACATCCATGATTCCGTGGCTGGGGAAGGCACCAGTTCACACCTTCAAGGTACTGTCCGCACTTTCTCAATGCATCTGGAAAACAATTAAACGTTTCTCTCATCCGATTCACTCCACCTTTAGCACGCCATATTTTCACATATTTTTCTTCGGTTTCTTTCCTAGCCGTCATATAACCTATATTTATTACTTAATTGTTTCTTATTTATAATCTGTTTGATTTTTAAATCAACTGGCAAGATAACTGCTAGCATCAGCAGGGCTTCCGGGCACACTGTAATGCAATTCATTATTGTGACCAAAAGTGCTGATCTTTGAGTTCCACCCCCTTTCCTTCTGTTTCTCTACTTCTGGACAAAATACCTCACATCTTTACAATGGTATTGATTCCATTACTCCACAATATAATCTCCTGAGAGTGTTAAATGAATAGCCATTATTCTGTCTCGAAAGTTCCTTCAAACCTCCTCTGTTTAATCTCGTCAGTGCGAAGCTTGAGCTGTCTAATACCATGACTCCAAAATATTTCACACATTTAAGACACTAATATTTTTTCCTGCACAACTTACGGCCGGGTTCCAAAAAATTGCTTCTCTCCCCAACATCTAGCCCCAGAATGATATTCAAAATAATATTTCAAAGATACGATCCCTGTGGGAATCCTTGAACAAGCCTTATACCCTTATTCCATTTCTAAAATCACCCTTCTGTTTCTCAAATACTCTTTCATCGCCTCATAAGTTTCGGGTATTTTACTCGACTCTTTCAAGATTCCCGGCCAACAAAAGCTCCGCTACTTCCAGAAACACTGCTACGACACGCATTTCCTTCGCACTCTCCATTTGCCGAGACATTTCTTTCCAATGCGACCGCAACTCCGCATCCACTTAAGAACCCTATGGTCTCGAACTGGAACAAATCCCACTTTAATCATATGCTCCATCATCATTTCGCGCGGAAGCTTTCCCGTCACCCTTCCAAGAACAAGTAATGATATTCAGAGGCCCAAATAATTTTTTTAACACGAGATCTTTGAGGATCATAGCCAGAAGAAAGAGACGAGCCACACTGGCCAAATCCTTTCCTTTTGTCCTTTCCTCTTGTGTGTCGTCTATTTCTCCTTTGGTGGGTGAAACAGCCCCCTCTCTTGGCCAAAGTATCGGGGCACTTGGCTACATAAAGACCCGCAGATGTCAATGCATATAACGTTTCCTCGATGGCTCAAGTGGTTAGAGCATCCGCCCGGAAAATTGAAAGATACGATGTTCAAGTCCCGGTCAAGAAAATATTTTTACACTTGTGATCTGCTTGATTCCGTATTCCCCACCTATCTTGAGGTCCTTTATATGTGTTACTATCCCTTTTCCTTATCATATCTATTTCCATGTGAATGAATATTTGTTCGCCAAATGGCGGAATTTCGTATTTGAAAATATACATTTATGTGTATATACATGCATGTATATATGTACATATATATATATATATATATATATATATATATATATATATATATATATATATATATATATTGAAATATATATATTACATAGATATATTACACATATATTATCATATATATATACTTATATATATATATATTACATGGATATATTACACATATATATGTATTTATGAAAGACTCTCCATTCTCGGGAAGTCACCGTGTAGGCAGTCTTTCTGACAACAGTTTCGCCCGTGTTTCAACGAGCGTCTTCAGGTCGAAGTGCCGGGACGTTTTCACTTTCAGTTTTATATGTTTTTATTTCCGTAAAGTGACAGTAAATACAAGAATATATAAACTTTGATAGAAATAACAATAACAATACGGAAACCCCGTTTTAGGAATAAATCCTCTTCGAGCTGGAAAGTAACATAGACGAAAGGCTACAAAGAGAGTAGCGGTTGCGGAAATCCCCGGGACGTTGTTTTGGCCGCGTTTATATATGTTCCGCCTCTCCCTCCCAGCTCTGTGATTGGTCGGGGGTTTCCCGCCAAATCCTTTTTCAGGCTCCTGATAGGCGGTAGCCACCTTCTCTGTTGAAGTTGTCTTTTCCTTTGAGTATCTCGATCGATTCCCTTATTAGCCTGGGATAATATCTTCTCTCTTTGGATATAATCCTGGCCACATCAAATTTGATTTCCTAGCCAGGTCCGCTCCAAGCGTGTTCAGCAATGGCTGACAAATTGAACTGCTTGTTCCTAGTAGCTCTTACGTGCTCTTTTAAGCGTGCTTTTAGGTGACATCCCGAGAATGGAGAGTCTTTCATCTGAACGCCGCGAAAGTCGACGATCCTCTATATATATATATATATATATATATATATATATATATATATATATATATATATATATATATATATATATACACACACACATATATACATATACACATATATATACATACATTCATATATACATACATTCATATATACACATATATACATATTTATATATATATATATATTGATATATATATATATACATACATATTTTGCCGGTATTTCTAAAAGATATGTCCCCTCCAAACTCAAACTGGTAATCGTCATACGAGAAATTACAATTTCTCGTAATAGAGAAATTTCACAGCTAACAATCATTACAAATACTGCTATATTTATTGCCGTAGTCCGTCGTTCAGGGACACTAAGAGGAGGACACGTCGGTTTCAGGATGCTCTAACAGCAGATAACACTTTTTAATAAATGTAACATTTAAAGAAACAATGGTATAATAAATGAGCAACATTTTGCTATCATCCAACAATTATGAGGTTAAAAAGAAGCATAACATTTCCACCAAAAATATTTTAATATTTTCACGAACAATGGTTTCGATACTGCACATCATCGAAACCATGGTCGGGAAATATTAAATATCTTTGGTGGAAATGTTATGTTTCTTTTTACCCCCATAGTGAAGGAATTTCACAAAGTTAAACCTAAAACTGTTATGTTTATCATCCAACAAGCTTATCGTTAGGTTAGCACGGTTATTCCCGAGTGGAGAACAGGTAACCATTACCGTTATTGGCAATGGTTATTGGCAAGGTTACTGCCAATGTCGAATGGAAAAGTAGGCGAAAATATCAAGCGCAGGATGTGCAGTGAATGATCGTTTGATTCGTGCGACTCGGGAAAAGATAATGGGATTAAAGATTTGAGTCGGTGAGGGTGAGGGAAACCGGTGAATGGCGGCGCAATCCAAATGCGAGATTGGTGAGTGGAGCAGCCATGGCCACACAATGGAGCCCAAGAGTAGTCGAACGAGGAGAGAGCGCTGTGAGGAGTCCCCCATGAGCAGAGCCCACTGATCACTAGTGCTCAAAAAGAGGCTCTCCTCCCGAAGATGAAGGCTACACTACGAAAACACAACAGTTTCCCCAAATAAAATCGAAAACGGAAACAAAATTAACTCAAATAGGATGTCCTGATCCCTGAATCATTCGAGTCGAGGCGAGGAACATGCTGTGCCGTTTCTACCGGGGCGAGGAGTGGGCGGGGAGGGGGGAGAAAGGATGGGGAAGGGGAGAGGGAGGGGAGACGGACGAAATCCGAAAGGCACACTCCCCGAGACGGGGGTCGGAGGGGTGCGATAGGAGAATTAACATCCTAGGGAGTGTTTAATCGACCCGTCGTCGAATATCTCCCCCCGTCGGACCACATCGGAATGATCCCTAAAGCCTCCGCCAAGCCGAAAGAAAAGCGCCCACACCAACTCCGGCAACTTAACAAGGGGCCACTGAGGTGGGAGGGCAACTGTTTTAAGCCCTCCAAACTCTCGCTGGCAAAGGAAACAGCTGAGGCCCGTTGGGGAGGACGGGGAGAGAGGCGAGAGAGGAAGGGCGAGAAAAGGGAACGGGAGACAAAGATGAGAAACAAGACCTCGATTGAAGCCCGTTCATATTCAATATTCGCGCATCCACAACTGGACTCGGGATGACACGCCCGGAAATTAAATGTTTTCTGCATCCACGAAACGAACAAAGGAATAAATACAGACTGCTGGTAAGAAAGACACGTTGCTCAGGGATCAAAACAGAAAGCATACGCTTGCTTTCCCTTGAAAAATAATAATAAGCATCTTAAATTTTGCATCTTAAAGTTTCAAATGACTTCCATCTACATGCCGAAAAGAGATTTTCCTATCGTACGAACAGTTGTAAACTAAAAACAAATTCAGAGGAACCACATGCTTTTCAGTGTTTCTGAGATGGCATTTTAGTACGTATGGTTACGATGCGGTCATTCGTGGAATTTAAGGCAGACGGCTTGCATTATTTAACTAGTTAACTTGTTCCTACCACCCTACACCCATGCCATTTATTTACCGCTTAGTTTCATTTAGTTCGTCAAAGTACGACGAGCAGTTATCTCCGACTCCGCTTTGGAATAACTTTTCAAATGGACACGAGGGTTTGAACGGCGGCGCAGTGCAGCGGGGGAGTGTCTCCTTAGAGCGCGCCCGCCCCTCTTCACTGGTGCGAGACAAATATGTGGGGGTGAAGAGATTGTCAGATTAGAACGGGGTTGTAGATTGGAGAGAGCTGCCCACCAACCAATCCTCGGATCGACGACCGATTGAGATGCCGTGAGCGATACACGACTCGGTTCACTTCAAACAGGGCTTGCGCAGAGAGTGCGGCGTTTTTTGCGATTTCCAAGCATTTAACTACTTCCTCACTAAAGATGGCGGCCGAAATATCAGTACATGGGATTTTCGGCTCAGAAGTATCTTTTATTAAGAAAAAATCAACTCATGGCAAGAGAAGCACGGATAAAAATCACCGCACCCATGTGGTCACTAAAAATTCCAGAAGGACGTCTCGGTTCCACTTTTGAGAGTGTTGCTTATATCGATATTAATCCCGGACAGACTGACCACAATCGATTTTAAATCACCTTAAGACGGCGATGAGACAGAGACGAAATTTTGAAACATCGCACCGGGACCGATATAACTTCCAGCGCCCTGTCGAAATAAGTGCACTCCTCGTTTGGACGCGGCGAGCTGTCAAAAACATTCTCCCGCTTCCCGTTCACTATTCATAGATAATAAAACAGTTCACCTAAAACGTGCGTAATTTCATACATTAAATAGCAATAAATACTCACCGAGTAAGCCTTAAATATTTCTTATATTCTAACATGCCGGCCTCGGTGGCGGTGGGGTAACGTCCTCGCCTACCAACCCAAAGGTCGCGGGTTCGATTCCCGCCTAGGTGGATTTCCCTCCATCTAGGGCTTGGTTGTCTGTGATTGTCTTCAATATAATGTCTGTAATGTAGGGTTAGGTGGAAGAAGGGACTATTGGTCTCAACCTCGCCCAATTAAGTCGATAAATAAATATGAATTAAAAATTCATTAAGAGGGGCCGCGGCAGTAACTTTAACGGACCGTTTATGCGCATTAAAACGCACCAATTTCAAAGTATAAAAATCATTCGCCTTCCGCAATATAAGCTCTGTACTACCAACTACACTATTCTCGCGTGGTGTTTTCGTACTCCCGAACGACTGAGAGGTTCCCGAAACGATGCAAGAACAGGGCGCAAGCCAACTGATACCATTCCAATTTCCCCACAAAACTCTCCCCATCTATTATTTACCCTTCCAATCCGGTTCCAAACCATGCTAACAAGGTCAACTCGCGGGAAAATTAATAAATGCTTGTATTTTCCACGGAACTTAAACTGACCCCGACCCGCTTCACTGCCGAATTCAGGCACTCGGAAAACCGTGGCATGTCTTCAGATTTGTAGCTTGAAGCAATTCACGCCACGTGCGGCCGCCTTCACCGCCTGCGTCATCTGAGATACCGTACTAAACCTTCCCTTTACCTCAAGAAACGACCGTCCGATCTGCAGAGGGGAGACACTCCTCCAATGAGAGAACGGACACGAGGTGGGTCTGCGATCGCCCAGCCACGTGCGCATTCGGGCGAACCCGTGCAGCCCCATTGCTGTGGCGGGTTTTCGAATGCCCACCCCGAGCACATCCACCCTTGAGATAAGCCTCCCGCCGTCGACCTTCCATCGGAGCTCCCGCACCATTCTCTCCAACGTAGCGATACGGGCCATAATAGCCCCGCACTCGCCAGAATTTTCGAGCCTGTCATCAGGGGACCTACACAGAATCATCCAAACGTCTCCAATACCATACGCCGGGAAAACCTCAGATCCTTCATCCTAACTTACGTTTGTATCTAAAAGATTAAAAGCCAAAAGCATGTACTCGACTGAGAAAAAAATGGAAAGAAAGAGAGCGTTCACCAATAACCAACATAAACAAAATACATAGGGTACGCAAATACGAGAACAAATCACCAAGACTACCTGTTGCCACCAGACAACGAAAGAATAGCAACGAACCACACAAAAACTAACTGGACTGCTTCCCAAGATTCAAGTTAATACTACAATACACTTAAAAAAATCAAGCACCATTTATTATCTACATGGTACCGTACAAGTCACCGCTATGGTGTGGCGGGGGTGATTCAACGCCAGGCACACACAATTTAAAAAAGTTTTATTAATTGTTATACACAATAAATATGTTTATAATTCAAATAATTCAGGTAATGATCACTGGGTGTACGTGCACCATGGGCCTACGTGTGAAATACTTCTCTAAGAATGCGAGATGAGCGGGCTAGAAAAAAGGCAATAAACGAAATAAGTTTAGATTGAATATTGGAAGCGTACTAAGCTACTTACGTCTGATGAAAAATTGAAAACGTTCATCTAGCGTGGTCTTTTACAGTAATTTCATTGCTTTTCGTTCGTGGAAAAAATGTAATAATATGATTAATAAAACGATGAGGGTTCACTTCCGTGAACGCGAACTATTAACACAAAAGCTTTCTTGACCAACTCGGGTGTGTCATATTCCTTGTAGACGGGTTGGATAAAAAGCTAAATAAGGAATCAAGGCAAAAGCCACTTAAATACTAAAATAACAATGCAGCAAATCAAAATCGATTGTTGCGATCATATCAACACATCGACTTATTTCCACCGAGAATATTTCCGTGAAACATTTCGATAGTTCTCTGCTCCCCGAAATATCGGTTGCTCTGGGGTATTTGTGTTTGCCGCTACACCACGCCGGAGCGCTGTCGAAGAACAGCGAAGAGACGACCCACCCCCCCCGATGAACACGGTTGAGTCGCCCCAACCTCGCGACGAACGTCGCGGAATTAAACCTTCAAGGTTTTTGATCCGTTGATCAAGAATTTAAATTCATTTTCTCGCGTTTTCTCACGTTTCACTGAGTATAGGAATGAGGGATGAAAGCGTGGTCCCAGGGTCCCTAAGAACTCACTCAAAACTTTTTTTATACCCTGAATGACTGAACCACTTCGGATCACATTTCTCCTAAACATACATCAGAGCGAAGAACAATGCAAACATAACATTAACCAACTACACTGATTCCGAGGAAGCTCAAGAAAGGAGAATACCTCTAAAATGAATCTGAATTGAAGCTTTATTAGTTCGCTGACTCTTCAGAGAAAATGACTCTCAAAGAGCATTACAATAGGTACATTTAAATGCTATTGGGACGAGAAAAATATTAAAAATCTGCATTTCATTTTTCATTAGTGCCCTGAGAGTCGGGCGAGACAGGTCATACTCGAAATTATGCGTATTGAGTAAAAGAGTATTCCCCTGCTTATATTCTTCAATTCGAAAAAATATTAAATAAAGATAACATTTAATTTCAAAGAATTAGGAATACGATGATATTCAGCAAATTTAAACGAAACATTTTTGGGATATGATTGGGAAGCGCCATTTCATGGTTTCTTAACAATTTCAAAACAGATACTCATGCATCAAAATATCATAAAAATAAATTATAAAACATGAAAAAACTGTCAGTACATCAAGACATTAATGGCCAAATGTAGCTCACGTAAAGATCAAAAACTAATATCTAGCAATTAGGACTCCCCATCTATTGGAATATACTATACACAATTAAGATAATTCTAGTTCCCTAATCTATTACATGATTCATTACCTCCTCCTCTACCATTAAAAAATTCACTGATAGGTTAATGACCAAAATAAACGAATTAATTCGGTATTCCCAACAAATGTTTCCATAAAAACATTGATTTTTCACGACTTTCCTATTTCCACGTGTGATATGGTAGAACTGGAATATAATGACCAAATAATAGGACTTCAAGTTGATGTAGCACCCCAAAATCTGGTCGGTATTAATTTTTTATCTCGTGGAAAACTTCACATTTGGTCAATATGCCATTATATATCATTTTATGATCTGCTGGCAATTTATGTGTACAATTTGAATATATATATATAAAATAAATCTAAATTTATTCGCAATTGCGCTTCAGCCCTCTCACAACCCTTAGCCATCTTGTTTAATCGCTGTTTTTACCTAGGAACCTTCCCTCCTCAATGGAAATGCGCTAATATCATTCCGATACATGAAACAGGTCCCAAGAATGATGTTTCAAACTATCGCCCTATCTCATTGCTTCCAATCCTGTCTTCCGTTTGTGAACGCATTATTCTCAACAGGATTTATTATTTCACCTCTCCCTTTTTATCTCCTCAGCAGCATGGTTTCCCCCCTGGCAGATCATGCCTGACAAATCTCGCTGTCTTTCAGCACCACGCCGTCATGGCAATAGACCTGTCAAGTCAACTCGATGCAATCTACCTTGACTTCTCCAAGGCTTTCGACGCCCTGCATCATCAACTCCTCCTTCATAAACTCAGCCAACAGTTCGGCATTCATGGTATGTTCCTTAGCCTCCTCTCTACCTTTCTCACCCACAGAACCCAGCGTGTGATACTCTCGGATGCTTCTTCCTCTTGGTCTCCTGTCACGTCTGGGGTTCCCCAGGGCAGTGTCCTTGGGCCATATCCTTTCAATTTATTCGTTAATGATCTTCCTTCCCAACTCCTTTCCTCCCAGGTCCATACACTTCTCTGCGCTGATGATTGCAAGATCTACAAGCAAATTAATAACACTTCTGACTGTATTCACCTTCAACTTGCCTTACATAAAATTTCCCTATGGTGTGATACCTGGAGGCTTAACTTAAACCCTGGAAAACGCAACATCATAACTCTTGCTCTGAAAAAAACCCTCATGTTCAACTACTCAATTAACTCAACTCCCTTTAATAGAGTAACAACCATTAAAGACCTTGGCGTTTTAACTGACCATAAACTAAATTACTCCGAATACACACAGACTGTAAAAAATAAAGCAATGTCCCTATTATGCCCTCTTTACCGCTTCAAAGAAATTAAAGATCCAATGGCACTCCATTCGTACTTCTCAACATTTTTCCTTCCCATCGTATCATATTGCTGCCCAATTTGGTCCACGTTATCCCCAACTAATCTTAAATCCCTCGATTGCATCTCTCACTTCTTTGCCAAAATAGTCAACCACCGAGTCCCACATTTCCGCAATTTGTCCTCAAATGCTGTTCTGTCTTCTTTATCCATTTCTAGTCCAAAAAACCGCAGACTTAAAGCTGACTTAAAACTCCTCCACAATACCCTAAACTCGACTATTGATTGCCCTGAACTGCTCTCTCTCTCTTCAACTTTAGGATACCAACCCGATCCACCCGCACCCACTCCCTACTCCATCTCAGCCTATTCCTAGGATATCTCTCACCGAGCGCTCACCTTTATTTCGCCTCTCCTCCCTTCTAAATTCACTCCCTCACACTCTCCATACTTTTAATTTATCATGCAACAATTTAACCACCCCAGCTTTATCCAACCTTTCAATCAATTAAAATTTTCCCCGGTCCATGCTCAGTTCTCGTTGTCATTGTTATGCGGTTATTGTCTTTTGCCCTCTTTCATGTTTTTTTATATTTTTCACTGTAAATTGGCGCTACTATTGTACAAGAATAATGTTTTAAAATCAAATAAAAAATAAAATAATCCGCCTTTATTCTCTCCAAACATAAGTTGACATCTTAAAAACTAAATCAATAGCTTTAATGAAGAAGAAAGATAAACGCCATACGACTCGCGTCCCTTAGCCTTGTTAGCATAAGCTGACACACACGTCTACATCTACATCAATACCCTGCAAGCCACCAAAAAGATGTGTGGCAGTGGGTGTAGCACCAGGAGGAAAGGGTAAGGGATGAGGGGGTTAGGGTTTTTCAAATAATTGGGGGAACGTGGGGGGAACCTGCAAAAAATATATATCAATATACTAGTATAACCATGCGAAGTCGCTACCTTGTAGGTTAATGCATATTATGTCGAGCCGACTAGTGGGAGATTTCGATTACAAGAATTCCTGTCTCTTATTGTTCTTGGAAAAAATGACCATTTAAACCTGTCAGTCTTGCAGTCAATCTCTCTAATCTTATATTCGTGATCCCTCCGCCCGTAATACGTTGGGGTTCGTATTATGTTCTTGATGTCATCGGAAAAGGACCCATCTTTAAATGTTTTTAATAAGTTTAATCTATATTGTAAACGCCACTGTGTAAGGGAATCCCAGCGTAAATTTTCTAGCAAAGTAATTACGCTACTGTGTTGGTCATAGCAATTTTTTACAAATCTAGCCCCCCATCCGCTGAACTCGATCCAATTCCGACATCAAATTTATCTCTTGAGGATCCCATATACTGGCAGAACACCCTAGGTGGGGCCTGACTAGAGCAAGAAAACATCGTTCCTTCACTTTTTCCTCACATTTACCCAGCACTCTTTCTACAAATCCCGTAAGTTGTCCTAGCAGGCTACACAGGCCTCGACTTCCAAAATTCTCATATGTTGCATTTTAACGTGCCGCAAATCTTTCGAATATTTCCAAGACCACCAGGCAACTTCTAAATCCACTCCATTCCCAAAATCCCAGCCTATCTACGCACCGCGCTTTAGACGAAAGTCGCTGCGTTTTCGTCTCGAAATCCCTTCCGCAGCAACACATTCCGAAATACGGGCTCGCTCACCCGAAGAGACGCTTACTGTGTCGGAACACAGACAATCTACGAGGGTCATCCGGAAAGTAGTACCCGTTCGTGCCGCATGAAGTGCTGACGACGCGAGTAGCCGCTGGACGAGGTCAGATAGCTTCAGTGGCTTGTCTGCCTTCTCTGAGCCAAGTTGCGTGACGCTAGCATTGCCTGTGTTGTTTCTGTGATTGTTTACAATGTTTAAAAAAATTGAGAACGCCGCCAGTTGTGAAGTGAGGGCAGTGATTAAATTCCTCAATGCAAGAAACGTTCGCCCATGTGATATTCATCGCCAATTAAAGGAGGTGTATGGAGACAATGTAATGGACGAGTCGTCTGTTCGGCGGTGGTGTCGCAACTTCAACATGGGGAGGGGGAACACACACGACGATGAGCGTTCGGAGAGACCGTCTGTCATTACAGACCAACTGGTGAGCTCAGTTGACGAATTCGTGAGGAACGATCGGCGCGTCACAATTGATGACATCTGTGAGCATTTTCCCAATGTTTCTCGAACAATTGTTCATGAAATTGTTAAACACCATCTGCATTATGCAAAAATTTGTGCAAGATGGGTCCCTCGCGTATCTCAATGAGCTGGCGGCGAAGGACTATGCAGCAGGAATACAGAAACTTGTCACACGTTATGACAAATGCCTTAATTTGCTTGGAGATTATGTTGAGAAGTAGTTTAAAGTATCCTCTTTCAAATAAAATTTTTTATGTTTGTTAATATTTACTTTTGTGTCTTTATTTCACGAACGGGTACTACTTTCCGGATGACCCTCGTATAACGACCCTTGGCTTGTGGCCCGTTACAAATGAATAAATCCAGTCTATTACACATTAATCAATCCCGTAGCTCCCCAACATCGGAGATAACTTCTTATTAGCAACGGGATCGAATGCCTTTTTAAAATCTAGAAATATTGCATCACACAGAGCATTACTTTCTCCTGATATCAAAATATCATGAACGAAAAGTGCCAGTTGGGTCTCGCAAAATCTGCCCTTTCGGACACCGTGTTGGTTTATTATAAGTAACCTCTGAGAATCGAGATATTTCATCATTGAACATTAATTTATGTTCTCTAAAACTTTGCATGAAATTGACGCGAGAGAGATGGGTCGACAAATACAGAACTCTTCACTGTTGCCTATTTCAAATTTGGACTACTTTTTGAGCACCGCACAATCAATCAGCGATTTATTTAATATCATTTCCAAAAAAGGAACTATTGTAGAGGCGATCGCCTAGCATACGCGAGCGGTAGACCGGGGCCGGACGATTTCTTTTCAACTGATGTTTTTAATTTGGCGTTCCATTCCAAGAGAAGATACTAAAAATTCAGGCGTAGGGTCAAGGAAGCGATCGGGTAGCGACTTCAACATTTCCAGCGGACGATTGATATCAATGCTATTAAAATAGGGGCTTAGAATAACAGCTTTTTCTTAGGTGGTGGTAGGTTTTCGTCTGTACTATGTGATACGACAACGAAATAATGGATCACAATTCCACAGAGATGGAATTATATAAAAAATAATCAGCAAATTAATAAAAATACGCCCACAAATTCTTATTGAGGTGGCTGCGCTATAATTTTTTTTTGATGATACAAGGCTAAGAGCAAGGGCGTGCGAATTCGAATAGGAAATATCACACAACATTCGACACGACGTTCGACTTTGAAAATATTGATTTTTCAAGAATCTATAAAGACAAGGTTATCCTTGAGGATACATTCAAGGCCTTCATAATCGCAAATTCCTTGAAAGTTTTATTTTCCCTAAAACTAAAATTTATAAGGGATTATTACTGCCTGTCCTTTAAAACAATTCACTGAGCTATTACATTTCTCTCCATCCAGTCATTTAAAAAATATCTTTAAATTCGCTTGTTATAACATATTTTCATTATTTTTTTAATCAAGGAAAAATATTTTATTCCCACATGCATCATAAATAAAGATTTCCTCGGGCTGCGACGTAACTTGCTAGATGACATAATAATTAAACCGTAAAACATCATGAGTTTTGAGTATTGTTCAGCACAGAGTAATCGCATTATGGTTATTCTTGTAATTTAAAGTGTGAGATATGAAATATATGTTTTGTCGCCAGCTAACTGTCTTATCTATATATATATATATATATATATATATATATATATATATATATATATATATATATATATATATACACACATTTAAACACATATACACACATATAGACACATTTAAAAGAACACTCACACGGTAAATTGTTTGAGCTTTCGGCCCTTCTCAGAGGCCTTCTTCTAGTCAGTCTCTCTTGAAGAAGGCCTCTGAGAGGGCCGAAAGCTCGAACAATTTACCGTGTGAGTGTTCTTTTAAATGTTGCTTTTCTATTCTATTTGTGTTATATTGTGTCAGCCCATTATTGTTCCGCTCGTGTGAGTTTTTCCGTGCAATCGTTATGTATACATATATATAATTATATATATATATATATATATATATATATATATATATATATATATATATGTATATATGTAATATATTTGCTATTACTATCAGGTATTCTACCGGTTAAGGTAAGTTCTTGGATGGACACAGCTACTAAACAAATATTTTGTGCCTCCTAGCAAAACACAAAATCCAGCATCCTTGACTATATCAGGTCCCTCTTCAGCTCTGAGTACTCTCTTCCTCCCTTCATCCCGTCCACATCCCCATCCTGTTCCTCCCTTTCCTCGTTTGCCCAACATTCTCCCCTATATCAAAGCCTTCAAAATCCCACCGCCGGTCAATACCCCCTTCATCAATTTTTCCTGCCTCCTTAGGCTTCCTCCCAACAAACCCCTCTCCTCGCCCATCATACCAAGTACTTCGTCATTTGTTTTCTTCTCTGTCCATTTCACCTTCTCCATTCTTCTCAACACCCACATTTCAAAAGCCTCCAGTCTACGTCTATCCTCCTGCTTCAATGACAACGTTTCCGCGCCGTACATAGCTACAACCCATATCCAGGTTTTAACGAGTCTTTTCTTAATATCCTTTCATCAACTCTCTCCTCCTTGTGAAAGCCTCTTTGCCTAGCGCTTTTCTTCTCCTTACGTCCCTACTACTTTGACCGTGTTGGTCCAAAACACTTCTAAGTCTAACCTGCTCTAGTGTTTGCCCTCCCATTTTAATGTTTAGCTTAGCCTTTTTCTTTCTGGAAAATCGCATAACCTCTGTTTTATTAATATGGATTTTCATCCCATACCTTTCGCACTGAATTTCAAATTCACTCAGCCATGCTTGCAGCCCCTTGGCTGACTAACAAACTAAAGTTTGGTCATCAGCAAACCTTAAGGATTTTACGAAGTCCCCGCCCCCTTTCATTCCTACCTCCAGTTCTTCCCATGCCTCTTTGATCATTTCCTCTGCATACAGGTTGAACAGCAACGGTGATTATTGGCAACCCCGCCATCCGGACTCCCCGTTCCACACTCGCATCTGAGCAGTCTGAGACATGTATAGGTTGCGGATTAGCCTCCTTTCCCTCCATTCCATTCCTATTTTCTGCAATATACTCATTAGTTTTTCCCAATTCACTCTATCAAACGCTTTTTCGAAATCTACGAAACAGGCAAATACCTCCTGGTTGTGTTCTATATTCCTCTCGATTAATAATCTCATTACTGCAATGGCATCACGCGTACCTCTCCCCCTCCGAAACCCAAACTGATCATCCCCTAAGTAATCATTTGCCCTTCTCTCTATCCTTTTGTTTATTATCCTGAGAACAACTTTAGCTGCGTGGGATATCAAACTAATTTTCCTATAGTCCTCACATAACGTGGCCTTTACCTTTTTCGGAATAGGAACTAAAACTGATCTCACAAAGTCTTCCGGCCAGATATCCTCCTCATAAATGCTACGGATCAGCCCATATAGCCTCTTCCTCCCACATTTTCCTAAGCATTTTAAAAGTTCCACGGGAATGTTATCTACCCCCACGGCCTTATTTAGTTTCATCTCCCTTAATGCCCTTTCTATCTCATTGTCTAGTATGCCTGGACCTAAGCTGTCCTCCTCTACGTGATTTTCTTTTTCAATGTCTAACTTTGTTGGTCTGAGTTCTTTACTATACAGTTCTTCTATATACTCCTTCCATTTCTCATGGACCATTCCTGCGTCAACTATTACCTTACCCGCCTTATCTCTATTTGTTAGCATAGCTTTTCCTTTTTTACTTCCCGATAACGATTTAACTTTGCTGTACAGCGCACCGATTTCACCCTTCCTGTGTAGACTTTCCATATTCTCGCACTGCGTCTTCCACCATGTTTCTTTTGCTTTATTTGTTGCCCGCCAGAAATTTATTGTCCAATTCTTTGAACTTCGTTTTGCCTAATTCTGTATTTATATTCTTCCATTTTCGCCGCTCATCCATCTTTGTAATCATCTCATCCGTGATCAATGGTTTCCTAGTCCTTTTAGCGTTAACGGTTCTAATAGTGTCTTTTGCGGCTTTAGACAACCCTTCTTGATCATTTCCCATTTTTCTCCGATAGTACTAAGCCCTTTGCCATCCTCCATGATTTTCTCTACCGCCTGTTTGTATTCCTTCCTTTTCAACCCATTTAATGCTTCTACATTCCATTTTATAACTCGCCGCCCCTGCCTTATCTTTTTGAAACGTACGCTACATATCATAACAACTAAATTGTGGTTTGAGTCCGCATCCGCTCCCGGGAAGCTATGGGAATTTATCACACTGTTCCTAAACCTGTGTCTAACCAGGATATAATCTAGCTGATATCTTAATGAGTCACCTGGCATTTTCCAAGTATACCTGCGTCTTTTGTGGTGTCTAAACCAAGTGTTGGTGATGACTAACCCCTGTCTCCTGCAGAACTCAGCTGCTTTCTCCCCGCGGTCATTCCTCGAGCCTAAACCGTAGTCCCCGACCTCGTCACCATCTCTTCCTTCGCCTACCGTCGCATTTCAATCCCCCATCACTATCAAATGTTTCCCTGCAGGAACACACGCGATTATGTCCTCTAACTGATCGTACATCCTATCGACTTCTTCTTCCTTATGGTTGCTCGGTGGAATGTATACCTGAATATAATAACTAAGTTTGTAGGTTCTGCTTTTAACTCTATTAGTAGTATTCTATCTGTTACCTGCTCTATGTTGACTACGCTTCTTCTTACCTCTTCATTTAATACTACGGAAACCCCTCGTTGGCTCTCGTCCCCACTGCTGTATATTATTTTATACTTATCACTCCAGTAATCCCCGCTATCTTTCCATCTAACCTCGCAGAAACCTAAAATATCTATATTTCCCCTTTATATATATATATATATATATATATATATATATATATATATATATATATATATATATATATATATATATATGCACAGATGATTTCGTCGAAGTAAAACAAAAGGGGTAAATAAAAAACATGGACAGCCTTCTATCTCTTCTGATGAAGACGGAGCTGAACGGCGAGGCATTGCGCCAATTAAATGACATTTCCTGCTATGCCCCCCTGCCCCAAGACCCAAACCCTTCTTATCAAAAGGATATTCTCTCTTTTTTTCCAATTTCGGTCCCAGAGAAGGTCTCTCCCCCAAAGACATATCCATTCTTTCACCACCTAATCCTAAGACTCCCCATTTCAATTTGCTACCCAAAATCCACAAAATGGACCCTTTGTCCGCCGTCGTGATTATAATATCTTTATTAACAACACCCCCTCCCAACAGAAATACTTGAACCAGCTGCATGAATCCCTCAGAAAATGTGGGTACCCTGAAAAACTGCTAAACAGTAAAATCCTCAAACCGTCAACCCAATACACTCCCCTCCCCAAACCAAACCGCCCAAAATGCCCTAATCTTATCACCACTTTCTTCCCTGGAACACACAATATTAAACATCTAATCCGTGACCTCTTCCCAATTATCAATAACACTCAGTCCACATCACTTTTATTCCCACATTGTCCCTCTGTTTCGTTTAAACGCCCGTCGAACCTGCGAGACATGTTTAAGTCCACAAATCCAACTTCAAGCACCCCCGTCTCTCCCCCGCCCCTATCCGCACCATGCAACCGCCCACGCTGCAAATGCTGTCATCTCTTAAGACCCTCCCCCTCACTCAGTACCAACTCCCAACCACTCGCCACCTGTACCTCAAAAAATATTATATATCGCCTCTCCTGTCACTTCTGCCCTGCCTTCTACGTGGGTGAATGCACGACCGCACTTTCCCTCCGCATGAATAACCACCGATATTCCACCAAATCTCCCACCTTTCTTAATTATCCCATCCCTAGTCACACCGCTTCCCACAACCAATCTTTTGACGACTGCTTCTCTGTTTCGGTGATTGAAATCCTTCCCAAATCTGCGAGTATAATAGAGGTGAGAACCCGCGAGATGGCGCATATCTAAGTGGCCCAATCATTCAAACCGCCCGGGCTGAACCAAGCCCACTGAATGCATCAATTGGCTGCCTACATATCCCCCCCACCCCCTTGTTCATTTCCTATTGGTCCCTTTACCTCTCCTTCCCCCACCTCTCCCCCGCACATCCTCTCCGCTCTTCCCCGAGAACGCCATTCTGAAGACGACAGCCGTGCTGTCGAAACGTAAAATAACAAATTGTGAGTGTCCTTTCTTTGTGTCTCTATATTCTAAAAATCTACATCTGTGTTCTTATATATTTGTGTGTCGCCGAAGAGCGTTCCATTTCGAAGATATTTTATCTATATATATATATATATATATATATATATATATATATATATATATATACATAAATACATATATATAGGAATGACACAGTTTCTGGCGTCAATTGGTGGGAATTATTCATATTGAAATTAAATTTAAAATACTTCGCCTCTCCATATAAACCACTTTTATTACTACCTAGGTTTCGTTATGGTACAGGTATTGACCTGATGATGTTATACCATTACGAAACCTAGGTAGTAATAAAAGTGGTTTATGTGGAAAGGCAAAGTATTTTAAATTTAATTTCAACATATATATATACATATACATACTTATATATGTAACCCACCCCGGACTACAACCTTGACGTGGTGGAAGGGCTTGTGCGTTCGGATAACCCCTAGAGCTGTGCTAGCGGGAGTAGTAATAATTGCTCCTGGTAGGGTCACCCACGCCAGATAGGTCGAAGGTTATGAGCCAGACGGAAGGTAGTCCACGCAGCGTCTGTTCCTCAGTGAGGCGGCTGCAATGGCGTCTGACCCCAGTGGGGCGGCCAGTAAGTAATGGTGTCACGTTAAAAACACTATTGAGGAAGGCTACGGGAAACCACCTCAATTATCATTCCCAAGAAATAAATGATGGACAATGCAGAGATTTTTAATCCTGGCAACTGCGGGCCTCGGCCCAATCGGCCGTGTGTCGTGCTCGGCAGCGGGGTAGGCAAGACTTCCGCGGTCGTCATCTAACGAAACCCTTGCAAGAGAAAACCAGCAGTAGCAGGAAAGAAGACGCAGGAGAAGAAGACCACATTAGTTAGAATAGCAACGTGGAATGTTAGGACAATGATGAGGACAGGGAAATTGCAGAATGTTAAGAATTGCGGGGAATTCGTAAAATCAGGTTTGCTGATGACCAAGCCTAATTTGTCAGCCAGCCAAGGAGCTGCAAGCATTGCTGAGTGAATTGGAAATTCAGTGCGAAAGGTATGGGATGAAAATCAATATTAATAAAACAAAGGTTATGCGATTTTATAGAAAGAAAAAGGTTAAACTTAACATTAAAATAGTAGGGCAAAAACTAGAGAAGGTAGAACAGTTTACGTATCTCGGTAGTGTTTTGGACCAACACGGTCAAAGTAGTAGGGACGTAAGGAGAAGAATTGCGCTAGGAAAAGAGGATTTCACAAGGAGGAGGGAGTTGACGACGGGGACGTTGAGTAAGGATGTCAAGAAAAGACTTTGATACGGAGCGTAGGTTTGTTCGGGGAGGAAACGTGGTCATTGAAGCTGGAGGATGAACGTAGACTGGAGGCTTTGGAAATGTGGGTGTGGAGAAGAATGGAGAGGGTAAAATGTACAGAGAAGAAAGCAAACGAGGAAGTACTTGGTATGGTGGGGGAAGAGAGGTTTGTTGGGAACAATCCTATGGAGGCAGGAAAAGTTGCTTAAGGGGGTATAGACCGGCAGCGGGATGTTGAAGACTGTAATTGAGGGGAGAATGTTAGGCAAACGAGGAAAGGGAAGGAACTGGCTAGGGATTTTGGACGGGATGAAAGAGGAGGAAAGTGCTCAGAGCTGAAGAGGGACCTGATGTAGAGTAGGATGTTGTGTTTTGCTAGGAGTAAAAAATTATTTAATTATTAATTATGTCCATCCAAAAACCTAACTTAACCGGTAGATTGCCTAATAATAATAATAATATATATATATACATACTGGGTTCGTCCGGAAAATAAGTGTACTGATTTTTTCCCGCCGCTCCAGGCGCGCCCAGCACCGCTCTCACGGGCTGCGATTGGAGGGGGTATGTTGGCAAGCGACGCTGAAAAAGGCAGTCGGCTCTGAGCTGTGGTGTGGTGAGGAGCTCTATTAACGCGAACCTCCACGCTCGACCCACGTCACGAAACGCGAAACCGAAGTTTTTGGAGCAGCGTTATTCCATCAAATTTGCGGTAAAGCTTGGGAAATCGTCTACCGAAACTGTCGGTATGATTAACCAGGCTTGCGGGGAGTCAGCCATGTCCAGAAACATGATCTTTCGGTAGCACAAGATGTTCGTGGAGGGCAGAGAAGAGGTCGACGACGAACCACGGCTTGGACGCCCATCAACGACACCCACCGACGAAAATGTGCGAAAAGTTCGCGATGAACTGAACTCTGATCGTCGTCTTAGTGTTCGGATGATAGCAGAGCAGTGTAATGTGCCAAAAACAATAGTGCACGAGATTATTAGGGAGCAATTACAGATGCGAAAAATTTGTGCAAAGTTGGTGCCGAAAGTGCTCAGTGATGATCAAAGATTCAATCGTTTGGAAATCGAGACACAACTCGCGGATCACTGCAAAAATGATCCACATTTATAGAGAACGTTTTAGCGATAATAAAGCGAAATTTTTTAGCGATACGGGACTTTGGACGCCGTCAAAGAGGCCGTGACGACGACTCTTCTAGAGGTTCCCGATGATGCCTTCGCGGGAGCGTTCCAGGAATGGGAACGCCGCTGGAACAAGTGTATCGACTCACAAGGGTCCTATTTTGAGGAATATTAGCTTAAGCTATGTAAAAGTGTAATAAATTTTTTTTACTGAGCTCAGTACACTTATTTTCCGGACGAACCCTGTATATATATATATATATATATATATATATATATATATATATATATATATATATATATATATATATATATATATATCCTCCTATCCCTTTTTCTTATATTTGTTTCTATATAAATGAGTATTTGTTCGCCGTTTGGAGGCATTTCATGTTTGATTTTATATATATATATATATATATATATATATATATATATATATATGTATATATATATATGTATGTATGTATGTATATATATATGGTATGTATATACACATACATGCATTAATCCCTCTCCGCACTACAACCTGATGAGGACAGGGAAATTGGTGAATATTAAGCGAGAGCTGGAAAGGGGAAATATAGATATTTTAGGTCTATGCGAGGTGAGATGGAAGGATGGCGGGAATTACCGGAGTAATAATTATTGAACAATATACAGCGGCGGGGACGAGAGCCAACGAGGGGTTGCCATAGTATTAAATATAGAGGTAAGAAGAAGCGTAGTCAACATAGAGCAGGTAACGGATAGATTATTACTATTAGAGATAAAAGCAGAACCGACGAACTTGGTTATTATTCAGGTATACATGCCACCAAGGAACCATAAGGAAGAAGAGGTCGATAGGATATACGATCAATTAGAGGACATAATCGTGTGTGCTGCTGCTGGGAAACATTTGATAGTGATGGGGGATTGGAATGCGACGGAAGGCGAAAGGAGAAATGGTGATGAGGTGGGGAACTACGGTTAAGTGCAAGGAATGACCGTGGGAAGCAAGCAGTTGAGTTCTTCGGGAAACAGGGATTAGTCAACCAACACTTGGTTTAGACACAACAAAAGACGCAGGAATACATGGAAAATGCCAGGTTACACAGAAAGGTATCAGCTAGATTATATCCTGGTTAGACACAGGTTTAGGAACAGTGTGATAAATTCGCACAGCTCCCCGGGAGTGGATGCGGACTCTGTCCACAATTTAGTTGATATGAAATGCAGCGTCCGTCTCATAAAGATAAGGCAGGGACGGTGGGTTAGAAAGTCGAATGTAAAAGCTTTCAATGGATTGAAAAGGAAGGAGTATCAGCAGGCTGTAGAGGAAACCATAGAGGATGGTAAAGAGCAAAGTACTATCGAAGAAAAATGAGAAAGTATCAAGAAAGGGTGTCTTAAGCCGCAAAAAACTATTGGAACCCTAAACGCGAAACGGACTTGGAAACAATGGATCACGGATGAGATGATTACAAAGATGGATGGGAGGAGAAAATGGAAGAATGTTAATGGAGGGGGGCAACAAATAAAGCAAATGAAGCATGGTGGGAAACGCAATGTGATGATATGGAAAGTCGGCAGAAGAAGGGTGAAATCGGTGCCCTGCACAGCAAAATTAAATCATTATCGGGAAGTAAGAAAAGAATTTCTATGCTAAGAGTTAGAGATATATATCTACATCTACATCAATACCCTGCGAGCCACCAAAAATGAGTGTTGCAGGGGGTGCAGCACCAGGAGGAAAGGGTAAGGGATGAGGGGGTTAGGGTTTTTCAAATGGATGGGGAAAGGTGGGGGGAACCTGCAAAACAATATGTAAATATACTAGTATAACCATGCGAAGTCGCTACCATGTAGGTTGATGCTTATTATGTCGAGCCGACTAGTGGGAGATTTCGATTACAAGAATTCCTGTCTCTTATTGTTCTTGGAAAAAATGACCATTTAAACCTGTCAGTCTTGCAGTCAATCTCTCTAATCTTATATTCGTGATCCCTCCGCCCGTAATACGTTGGGGTTCGTATTATGTTCTTGATGTCATCGGAAAAGGACCCATATTTAAATGTTTTTAATAAGTTTAATCTATATTGTAAACGCCACTGTGTAAGGGAATCCCAACGTAAATTTTCTAGCAGAGTAATTACGCTACTGTGTTGGTCATAGCAATTTTTTACAAATCTAGCCCCCCCTCCGCTGAACTCGATCCAATTCCGACATCAAATTTATCTCTTAAGGATCCCATATACTGGCAGCATACTCTAGGTGGGGTCTGACTAGGACAAGAAAACATCGTTCCTTCACTTTTTCGTCACATTTACCTACCACTCTTTTTACAAATCCCAATTTTTTATTAGCACGACCGCATATTTCCCGTATGTGCTTTCCCCAGGACAGTAATCGTGAGTAATTGTAAAACCCAAGTATTTAAAGGAATCTCCCCTCGCGATTTCTGTTTGCTTCACTTTGTAACTAAATGGGGGGGTGTTACTCTTTTCCCAAAAATGTATTATTACGCATTTTTTCAAATTTAATTCCAATTGCCATGTATCGCACCAAGTATGGATTGCATTTAGGTCGTTAGCTAACGTGACTCTGTCATCGCGACTTCGAATGTCCCCATAAATCACCGCACCGTCAGCAAAAAGACGGAGCCTGCTAATAACCACGGTACTGGGGTCATGTATGTAAATAAGAAATAAGAGTGGGCCTATGACACTTCCTTGTGGTACACCCGACGTGACCTTGACAGTAATGAATGATACACCGACCAGGACGACTGTTTGAACACGGTTTTTTTTAAATTGTGTAATCCAGCATATAATACACTCGCGTATTCCATAAGTTTCCAACTTCGCGAGTAACTTGCAATGAGGGACTTTATCAAAAGCTTTCTTAAAATCTAGGAATATCGCATTAACTGGAATATGACTTTCAGCGGAATACATTATATCATGAACAAAGACTGCGAGTTGAGTTTCGCAGGATCTACCTTCACGGAACCCGAGTTGGTTTTTAATCAATAAATCTTGGCTATCGAGGTACCTCATTATGGAACTAACAATGATGTGCTCAAGAATCTTACAGGAGATGGAGGAGAGCGATATTGGCCTATAATTACTGGGGTACTCCCGGTCTCCATTTTTAAATATAGCTGTCACAGAAGCTATCTTCCAGCCGCTTGGCACGTTTTCTTCTGCTAATGATTTCTTAAATACTACCTTGATCAAAAGGTTCCCGGAATAACCACCGTGTGGCGCTCCCATCGTTCCGATTTGAGTTCTGTTTTTTTTGTTAAATTGGTACATCTGTTGTTGATATTCCTTTTAAATCTTAGTGTCATAACTTGACATTTGCAAAAGTTACGGTCGGTTTTCGGTATGTCCATCAGTGCTTCCTGCGATTTTTCCATTACTTCCTCTCGGCTGCTAAAACGCGTTCCCCGTAATGGTTTTTTAACTCGATTGAACAGAAAGAAGTCACAGGGAGCCATATCAGGTGAATTCGGTGGCTGTTGGATGGTATTTGTTGCATTTTTCGGCAAAAAATTACGAATAATGATAGCACTGTGCGACGGTGCGTTATCATGGTGCAAAATCCACGAGTTTTCTGCCCACATTTCTGGTCTCTTTCGGCGAATTGCTTCACGCAAACGTCTCATAACGCCCAAATAATACTCTTTGTTTACTGTCTGGCCTTCTGGCAAAAATTCATGATGCACTACACCGTTGTAATCCATGAAAACCGTCAGCATTGCCTTCTTTTTTGACTGAAAACGACGTGGTTTTTTTGGTCTCGGCTCATTTGGTGAACGCCATTCACTTGCCTGATGTCTGGATTGCGTGTCGTACTCATAAACCCACGTCTCGTCTCCAGTAATGATCCTTTTGATGAATGTGGGATCGGATTCAGCCTCGCAAATCATGTCTTTTGCGACGTCAACACGGTCTCTTTTTTGCATGAAATTGAGGTCTTTTGGCACCAACTTTGCTGCTACACGACGGAAACCCAAATCATTAACCACAATGTCTTGGGCGGATCCATAGGCAATGTTCAAGTCCTCCGCTATTTCTCTGATGGTTAATTTGCGGTTATTGACCAACATTTCTTTTACTTTATCAATTTTTTCACCGACTTTCGATGTCGATGGTCTGCCACTGCGTTCATCATCTTCGATTGACTCACGACCACTTCTGAACCGCTCGTGCCACTGGTAAACGACCGTTTTTTTTAGAGAATCGTTGCGGAAACACTTTTCCAACATTTCCAACGTCCGTGCGCCACTAAATCCGTTTTTTACGCAAAATTTAATACAAGTTCGTTGTTGCAAATTTAAATCCATTTCTGCAATTGTAAAAAATCGCCAACACACACAGAGATAGATGTACTCTTGGCTACGTAACTTTTGCAAATGTCAAGTTATGACACTAAGATTTAAAGGGAATATCAACAACAGATGTACCAATTTAACAAAAAAAACAGAACTCAAATCGGAACGATGGGAGCGCCACACGGTGGTTATTCCGGGAACTTTTTGATCAAGGTAGTATTATATTAAAATAAGCGGCAATTTCAGACAGTTCTTTAAACACGCAAGCCAGTATCTCATTAGGTCCAGGAGGTTTGTTAGGGTCGATGTTTTTCAGGAGTACCTCTACTTCGTGGGTGGAAAATTCGATTGCATGCATTGGCTGTAGAAATGTTTTCGGAAGGTTCTTTGGTATGTTCTGGGAGAATTTGTTGAAAACACTATGGAAGAAGGAGTTCAATATGTTGGCTTTATCTAAACAACTTTTTACTTTATCCCGCTTGTCGTTGTTCAATGAGTTTACGGCGGACGTATTTCCTAGCACTTCCCTGACGTAGGACCAAAACATCTTTGGGTTATCGTTTATGTGGTCATTTAAGGTGGGTAAGATAATAACTGACACAGGAAATATCCAGGAGAAATGGAAGGAATACATAGAACAACTGTATAGTAAAGAACTTAGACCAACAAAGTTAAACATAGAAAAGGAATATGACGTAGAGGAAGACAGCTTAGGTCCAGGTATAATCGACGATGAGACAGAAAGGGCATTAAAGGAGATGAATCTAAATAAGGCCGTGGGGTGTATAACATTCCTGTGGAACTACTGTATGTTTAGGAAAATGCGGGAGGAAGAGGCTATATGGGCTGATCCGTAGTATTTATGAGGAAGTAATCCAGCCGGAAGACGTGAGATCAGTTTTAGCTCCTATTCCGAAAAATTAAAAGCCTACATCATGTGAGGAATACAGGACAATAAGTTTGATATCCCACGCAGCTAAAGTTGTTCTCAGGATCATAAAGAAAAGGATATACAGGTAGAGGAGGGCAAATGATTACTTAGGGAATGATCAGTTTGGGTTTAGGAAGGGGAGAGGTACGCGTGATGCCATTACAGTAATGGGATTATTAATCGATAGGAATATGGAATAAAACCAGGAAGTATTCGCCTGTTTCGTAGATTTCGAAAAAGCGTTTGATAGAGTCAATTGGGAAAAACTAATGAGTGTATTGCAGAAAATAGGAATAGATTGGAGGGAATGGAGGCCAATCCGCAATCTGTACATGTGTTAGACTGCTCAGGTGCGGGTGGGGAACGGGAAGTCTGGATGGGCAATGCTAGGAAGAGGTGTAAGGCAGGGTTGCCCAATTTCACCGTTGTTGTTCAACCTGTACGTGGAGGAATTGATTAAAGAGGCATGGGAAGAACTGGAGGTAGGAATGAAAGTGGGCGGGGAATTCGTAAAATCAGTTAGGTTTGCTGATGACCAAGGTCTAATTTGCCAGTCAGCCAAGGGGTTGCAAAAATTGCTGAGTGAATGGGAAGCTCAGTACGATATATTCGGGATGAGAATAATTATTAATAATACAAAGGTACTGCGATTTTCTAGAAAGAAACAGGCTAAGCTAAACATTAAAAAAGGAGGGCAAAAACTAGAGCAGGTAGAACAGTTTATGTATCTCGGAAGTGTTTTTTACCAACACGGTCAAAGTAGTTGAGACGTAAGGAGCAGAATTGCGCTAGGTAAAGATGCCTTCACAAGGAGGAGGGAGTTGATGCCAGGGACGTTGAGTAAGGATATTAAGAAAAGACTCGTAAAAACTTTGATATGGAGCGTAGCTATGTTCGGCTCGGAAACGTGGTCATTGAAGCAGGAGGATAGACGTAGACTGGAGGCTTATGAAATGTGGGTGTAGGGAAGAATGGAGAAGGTGAAATGGACAGAGAAGAAAACGAATGAGGAAGTACTTGGTATGGTGGACGAAGAGAGGGGTTTGTTGGGAGAAATCCTATGGAGGCAGTAAAAGTGGATGAAGGGGGTATTGACCAGCAGCGGGATGTTGAAGACTGTAATTGAGGGGAGAATGTTAGGCAAACGAGGAAAGGGAAGGAACAGGATAGAGATGTTGGACGGGATGAAGGGAGGAAGAAAGTACTCAGAGATGAAGAGGGGTCTAATGTAGAGTAGGATACTGGATTTTCCATTTTGTTAGGAATCACAAAATATTTATTTGGTAGTTGTGTCCATTGAAAACCTACCTAAACCGGTAGATTACCTTAAAAAATATATATACATATATATTTCAAGTTTGACAGAGATCATAACATTAATGCATCGGGGGAAGTCGTTAAAAGTTTAAGCATGTTGAGTTCGCCAAAGGTGGCGATAATTGCAGAGACCACGCGACGCTCCCTTCCGCAAGTTTGCTCTCGATGAATACTACCTTGATCAAAAAGTTCCCGGAATAACCACCGTGTGGCGCTCCCATCGTTCCGATTTGAGTTCTGTTTTTTTTGTTAAATTGGTACATCTGTTGTTGATATTCCCTTTAAATCTTAGTGTCATAACTTGACATTTGCAAAAGTTACGTAGCCAAGAGTACATCTATCTCTGTGTGTGTTGGCGATTTTTTACAATTGCAGAAATGGATTTAAATTTGCAACAACGAACTTGTATTAAATTTTGCGTAAAAAACGGATTTAGTGGCGCACGGACGTTGGAAATGTTGGAAAAGTGTTTCCGCAACGATTCTCTAAAAAAAACGGTCGTTTACCAGTGGCACGAGCGGTTCAGAAGTGGTCGTGAGTCAATCGAAGATGATGAACGCAGTGGCAGACCATCGACATCGAAAGTCGGTGAAAAAATTGATAAAGTAAAAGAAATGTTGGTCAATAACCGCAAATTAACCATCAGAGAAATAGCGGAGGACTTGAACATTGCCTATGGATCCGCCCAAGACATTGTGGTTAATGATTTGGG
This sequence comes from Hetaerina americana, assembly GCF_022747635.1. NCBI lineage: Eukaryota > Metazoa > Arthropoda > Insecta > Odonata > Calopterygidae > Hetaerina > Hetaerina americana. The sequence continues at coordinate 236,753 of NW_027287316.1, read as the reverse complement.
TTTCCGTCGTGTAGCAGCAAAAGACCTCAATTTCATGCAAAAAAGAGACCGTGTTGACGTCGCAAAAGACATGATTTGCGAGGCTGAATCCGATCCCACATTCATCAAAAGGATCATTACTGGAGACGAGACGTGGGTTTATGAGTACGACACGCAATCCAGACATCAGGCAAGTGAATGGCGTTCACCAAATGAGCCGAGACCAAAAAAACCACGTCGTTTTCAGTCAAAAAAGAAGGCAATGCTGACGGTTTTCATGGATTACAACGGTGTAGTGCATCATGAATTTTTGCCAGAAGGCCAGACAGTAAACAAAGAGTATTATTTGGGCGTTATGAGACGTTTGCGTGAAGCAATTCGCCGAAAGAGAACAGAAATGTGGGCAGAAAACTCGTGGATTTTGCACCAATGATAACGCACCGTCGCACAGTGCTATCATTATTCGTAATTTTTTGACGAAAAATGCAACAAATACCATCCAACAGCCACCGAATTCACCTGATTTGGCTCCCTGTGACTTCTTCTGTTCAATCGAGTTAAAAAACCATTACGGGGAACGCGTTTTAGCAGCCGAGAGGAAGTAATGGAAAAATCGCAGGAAGCACTGATGGACATACCGAAAACCGACCGTAACTTTTGCAAATGTCAAGTTATGACACTAAGATTTAAAGGGAATATCAACAACAGATGTACCAATTTAACAAAAAAAACAGAACTCAAATCGGAACGATGGGAGCGCCACACGGTGGTTATTCCGGGAACTTTTTGATCAAGGTAGTATTTGTCCGGCGAGACCTACGCCTAATGCTAGAGGAGGATTGAGGAGAGCCTCTCCTTCCCTACACCTAGAAGAGGTTTAGAAATGCTTAGTGATGAGAGAACAAAAATTTCGAGGGGAGTTGGTTGCGGAGTTCTAGTCAATGCTCTCACGGAAGTAAACATGGACACCATTGCTGCGATTGCGAGGGATAAGATGGTCACGAAACGTCAAGAGCAAAATCAGAAATATTGAAATGTTATTTGGTGCCACCCTTGCAAGTAGTTGATGTCAATACTGCACATGAGACGGGTGGTGCCGCGATGTGTTCGGAGACTACGTACTCCGACCAAAACAACAAAACGTTCTCGCGCTGGCTTCTTCGCAGTAAGAAATTAGCTGTCACGAGGGAATGAGGAGTTTCCTTCGAAGTTTCAACGTCGTTTTTTGTCCTCATCCATCCCAGAGTCCAGACGTGGCCCAAAATGATAGTTCCCTGTCCCCCAAAGTGAAGAAGCAACTATGTGGAGGGCGTTTTTGCCCTTAAGTTTTTCTAGCAAAGGCGAAGGCCACTTTGAAGGACCTCTAGACAAATGTTTTCGATGACTGAAAAAACGACGGGACGGGAAGTGCAATGCACCCAATCGGAACTGCTTCCAGAGGGAATATCAGCATCTGATTGATGACGAGTAAAGGCACAAAGTAAAAAAAAACACTTGATCGTTTTTTACTGCACATCACTAGCACGCAACCCCACACGGGTATCCCCAACTACGACGTGATATTTCAAAGGGGCATTTCAAGACGAGTTGGATTCCGCGGGGAGGGACGACTCGCCTGCTGCCATTCTGAAATCTTCTAGCCAGAGATTTTTATTTACATAGCACCCTGCAAGCCACCTCTATGGTGTGTGGCAGGGGGTGATTACACACCGGACGACTTTTGACACAAAATACTTTCCACCCTGAGTGCGGTCGGATATCGTTATTCTGAGCCCCTATCGTTCGTGGAGAAAATGGCATCTTACATCCATCTGCTCTACGCTTAATCTATTTAATTGCATTAGTTGGTTACAATATGTGTATGCAAAATAATTTTAAAAATTTAAATCATGATTACTGTACATGGGACCACTGGGATAAGATGGCCTGCGCACTACGGTATTGACGTGATATATCCTTCTCTGCCCATACGACAGGAGCTGTTAGTAACTAGGATTACTATCAAGGTTATGTTAGGTAGTGAAAAATTATTAGGCTTCTTAGAATCTAAAATAAATGTTCCACCCCGAGACAAAGAAGTGAAACAATTGAAAATAAGCGGTCTAAATTACATACATCACACATTTGAGTGATACACCCAGACGGGCCTGGACAGTTTCCCAATTGCACAGCCAGGGAAATCCCAAATATTGCCACCATTCACATTTTGGCCTCGCGTCGATCCGCGCGCGCCCGCCCGGGAGTGCAAGAAAGGAGCCAGCCTCCGGTTTCTAATGTGTGCGTTTCACACGCCAATTAGTGCGAGGTGGTGTGCGGTGAGTTCCATCGACGCCTTTCTCTTTACCGCCAGCACAATCTCAAACTTCAATCGATTACAACTGCCTTGGTACTAGCGCACTTACGTATTTCGTGGACGTTCCAGAATCCTACATTTTGGACGGCTCATTTAAGTTTGAGGAACGATGGGAAAAGTGCATCGAGCTAAAAGGAGATTGTGTTGAGGAATAAAAAAACAACCCCACATAATTTTGTTTTTTCATTTACCGTGCCTTATTGAACGATCAGCGTATGAAGGCGCCACTACTTTTGAGTGATGTATGGGCGTGCATTCGCATGTTTTTACTTTTGCAATGCCTGTGGTCAGAGATTCGGTGAATACATGAGTGGTTAAACACGATCCAAGAAAGGAATAAGACATCAACGTCGTAGGATCGAAGCCAACAAAGCATCGGTTCTGGAAGATATACCAGCTAGACTATTGAAGGAATTAACTGAAGACATTGAGGCCCCGAAAGCATTTTTCTTAAATCGGTCGAGAGACTACGTCGCGACTGGAAGCTTGCTCACACGTAACTCCCGCCGAAAAAGGCGGCAACAAAGAGAGTCCAAAATATTGTATCTTTAACATCAATTACCAGCCAAATATCAGAACATGTTCTTGCCATTAATTTAATGAGATATCCCGATAGTACGAAGAAACTGAGCCAAAATCAGCACGGTTATGGTAAGAGCAGATCTTGCGAAAGCCGAATGGGCCTTTTTGTTCACGATATACTTAGATTGGGAGAAAACAACAACCAAGTTGATGCAGTATTTCTGGATTACAAGAAAGCCTTCGGTATAGTCCCGCGCAATAAATTATTACAAAAGCTTAAACGCTATGATATCAATGAGAAATTATAAATTGGATTACACACTTTCTGGAATATTGCAAACAAATCGTATTCATCGCTGGGTTGTGCTCAACGTAGGTGGATGTAATTTGGGTGTCCCCCAAGGAAGTGTTATGGGGCCGCTCCTATTCTTCATACGTATATATTAATGACTTAAGCTCATACGTTAATAGCAATCTCAGATTATTTGCTACCGACACGGTGGTGCAATAGGCATATGCGAAGTTTTGAAATTTTGGAGCAAAGGAACAAGGGGAGCAGGACATCAATTATGAAACAAAGGGTTCAGTGCTGACTGCGGCAGATCAAGTTCAATATTTGGTGGGGGTACTAACACCACGCCTTTCATGGGGAGCACACATCAGGCCAATACACGGATACGTTTTAAAGAAACTCGGCTTCATCATACGTGGGGAAAAGTAATGAGAAAGTAAAAGAGAAGAATCATTTCGCTCTAGTTAGGACACTTTTGAAATACACTGGAAATATTCGGGTCCTTGGGAGAAAGTATTGCATAAAGAATTACATAAAGTTCAGAGAAAATCCGCCAGATTCGTTAAAAAATGTCACGATAATGAGACGAGTGTGACAACAGGCCTTATATGGGATTCAGGCTGGGAGCCACTGGAGATGCGAAGAGAACAAGCGAAACTTGGGACTTGGGAGAAAGGTTCAGAACACACGAGAGTAGCAATGACACTAGAGGAAGTAGTATGGCCCTGCACTATTTAACTAGGTTAGACGACAAAGATAAGAAAAGGGAAAAATACTGCAGTACAGAGAGATACAAATATTCGTTCTTTTTTCGGACAATCGAAATTTGAAGTTAACGTTGTTACCAAATAACAAAAACAATATTAAACACTGCGTATACATCCAGTGCAGTCAGAGTTGCAAGTACTTAATATATTAGTTGCTAGTGTAATGCATTTGCGCGCGTTTAAGTTAAAATGAGTCTTGCGTGAATATATGCATCTCTGTCAGTGTGAATCGGCATACTTTTGTTTGCATAGCATCCAGGGTATTCTATTAAACAGAGGGTGTCCTAACAACCCTCGCCACACGCCTTCGCGATGAATGGTGGGGTTTTGTGTAGATGTAGAAAGAAGTACACGAAGGAAACACTTGAGTGTTCATTGGAAAGAAGTGATGCCTTCATAATACTTCAGGTCGAAATTGCTGCCATCGATCGCCCGGATATACAGACTTAAGCTCACATGTGAGTCTTTCACTACAGAAGCCTTTGATGTCACCCGGCAATCGCCACACGAGATCAATACGGCAGGCCGAACAAAGCAAAATTGCGCGGGGGGGAGGGGCGTTCGCGGGGAGAAGGATTGTTGACCCATGTCCCTGATCGTTGCCCTGCCACACACACCTTCCCGATGGCTTGCAGAATATTATGCAGATATCGTGGGTGCACTCAACGCATGGCAGAAGGCGTTTGGGAAAACGGAAAAGATTACAACGATGGAAGCCTATTCATATGCTCATAGTATTTCAGTACATACGTTCGGCATTAGCTCGACGACCAAATATCCACACTCGGCGTCAAACATACCATCAGTTTATTCGTAATATCTGGAAATACTATTCTACCTTAAATTGATTGGGACACGTAGCGGGTAGGAAAATATCCCAAAAAATGTTCACATGAAGAGCATTCCTTCATACATTCGCAATGCACTCTTAAGAACAAGAATTCAAATCAGATACACTAGATATCACGCCCGAGATTATCCAAAGCATTCAAACAATGGAAATTTGCGGGATGGAAAATCTATGATACTTAGGATTCAAAAAAAAGTATAGATAGAAAATGTAATGAGATGGTTAAAGACCTCTCTCATTTCTCGTTCATTAGTTCCCACCTCACGTACGCTGCAAGTGTATAGAATCCTCATGAGGTAGGCTTAGTTTGAGAACTAGATCGAATGCAACGGAGAGGAGCAAGTAGGTTTGCGATAACTTGAAGTGAGCAACGCAGCAAATCCACGCGATACTCCGCAAGCCGCCGCACGGGGCGCGTGGTCACCACCAGCAAAGGAGAACAACACCAAATGAAAAACTAACAAAAGCATGTCGATTCATACCCACAGAGGCGCATGCATTCACGCAAAAAACATTTCAATGCACACGCATGCAAATACATATAGTATATTAGCAACTAACGCGCACATACACCCACGAATATAGCTCGTCTTCACGCAGCGTTTAACCTTGTCCTCACACGTAAATCGAATGTCTTTACAATTCCTATGATTTCTTTGATTTCTTACTATTCTAATTCCTGATTGTTCCAGGAAAGAACGAATAAATATGTGCCCCCATGAAAGGCGTTGTTTTAGAACTACCCCCAAAAATTCAACCTGATCTGCCGTAGTCAGCACAGAGCCCTCTATTTCATCATTTATGCCCCGCTCATCACTTCCCTTGCTCCAAAATTTCAAAACCACACATTTCCTCATGTTAAGTTCTAATTCCCATTCCCAGCACTAGCTCTACAATGTGTCCAAGTCTCTAGTGAGTAACCCGCGGTCTGCGGTGGCCCAGGGGTCTGGCGTTGCTACTTAAGTCCGAGCTTCGCTCATTAGGAAAAGAAGCTGCTTTGAGAGGAACCAAAATAGGAAATGAGCGCGTTGCCTTGTTTCAGTGTTTAAGTGAATTGCGGCTTACGTTTCCGTCATAAACAGCCTTCTCTCGAGCCCTTCCATCGGTATTCCCGACCAGACACGGCCCTCGACACCGACAGGGCCCGCGTCCATTCGCCCAAGGCCGCAACGGAGCCAGTGTGGGCTGCAATGCAATCCCGTCACTCCCCACGCCCACGATAAACATGTCCCTCTCTTGTCTCTCCGTCTTTCTAGGTCGGTCGATGGTGAGGAGTGGAATCGGACGAGGGCGTGGAATGGATATGATAGAAGACGAAAGGCGAGGAGGATAGAGAGAAGAGGGGCGATGGAGCGAAGTGGAGAGAGGGTGGGTGGGCGCGGGAAGGCGTTTATTTTTTGTAAAAACCAGGAGAAGTGAGAGAAGGGGGTCGAGGAGGAGGCCGGCCTCCGGGCCGGGAGTACAGTGGTTGCACTCCAAAGGCATTCTCAATTTGTGGGCGAGAAACGGAGAGGAGAGACACTCCGTCGAATTTGAAAGCACTCTCCCGTGGAGGGGAGGGTTTGCGGGGTGTGACGAGGGCTGGCACCTCACGGAGGAGACCCGCGCCTCATCTTTCATCATTTACCTCTTATTTCAAGCCTTTTGTTTCTTAAAGCAGCACTCAAGGCTCGCAGGGACCTCGACACGAAGCAACATCCATCCATGCTCTTTTAAATTGACAACTTTAATTGATTTAACAACTAAGACACCGAAAACAATGCATCGTTTTCTATGCAAACCAATTTTTTCAATCATCGCATGTAGTGGATAATAAAATGGAAAACGTCCTCTACATTTACAACTTATGTGCCAAATCCCAAGATTAATCCAATAGAACACGCGTCGAATGACAATGGAGAACAAATTTTGGTCCAATACTCATTTCCATGCAGGCGCTTGAAACAAATACAAAGATAAGCAAAATAAAAATAATATATCTGAAGGCGTAATTTAAAGCTCGGTGGACTAGGTACACCCTGGAGGACATTTATGCATGTACGTATGTCATTTTCAAAAATCAACTGCGCCGAATGAAGACGAACCTTCCCTATTCAATATTTTATTTATTAATAACTATTTATGAACGTCCGTGCAAACTACCATTCACGTACTTCGAGAGGTTTTGAGCGTACATCCCCTCAAAAACCTTCGCCATCCATCTTCCCTTGCTCTTTTCAACTCACCCCCCTGCCAAAAACCCTCAGGGTATTTGTGTGAACGCAGACGGAGATCAAGAAACAATTTTCCCGCGAGTATTCGCCACGAAAAACTCAAGGAAAGACTCTGACACGGAAATGGTCACGCACTGATGGACGCTGCTAGGGATTCCCTCAATGGCTGGCGCCCAAACCCACGACCCCCCTCCCCTCTCCCTTCCCCACCCACCCGCGCGACCTTGGGCCGAGTGATGGAATGTCGAGCAAATAAATATTCAGATGCAACTAATTGGTGAATTGTCCGACCTACATGAGCGGAATGCTCCCGGATAGCCGCCGACAGCGTTGCATTTCACGCCGCCTTTTCTATGGAATTCCTTAGTAGTGTTCTTAGTAAAATAATCAATGGAGTGGTTACAAACCGTTTATAAGTGGAAATGTGTGAAACGGACGTTGCAAGATTAATGTACGGTCGCCCCTTCAGATGTCGCCTTTAAGTGTATCACGCGATACCATGTGAATGCATTGGATTAGAGTTAAACAAAAGGTAGGAGACCATTAAAAATGTTAACTTAAAATCGCGGTGGCGTTAGAAACAACAGGTCGGATATTGAACACATTTTTGTCAAGTGCAAAGGCAAACACAGTAGTTGGCAGGGAAAGTTGGCTCATGGAAGATATGGAAAACAGTGAGGTTTTGCCAGCGAGTTTCGCGTTTTACGGAAAGGACAGGCCGAATAGATCGGGTGGCGGAGTACTCATAGCTGGAAATTCACAACTCAGTAGCCAACGTCATGAATACGACGAGGAAAATGGCATAGAAAGCGTTTGGTGCAAAATGAAGGGCTACAACGACAGAAGAATAGAGATTCGTGCGCTCATGTCACAGACCCGCAGATTCCAAAACAGATGCTCTACACAAGATCGACGACCAAATATACTCACAGCAACGAACATAGCAACAGCAAAATACCAATAATAATCGCCGGCGATGTTAGCCTACCGCCAATAAATTGGTACCGCATCCACATCTACACAGCATCCCGCTAGCCGCCGCAAGGGTGTGTATGTAGTACGTAGACCAACCATTCGCGCACAATCCCAATTCCGTGACACCGCCACGGAAATATTGGTTTTATTACGCACTCAAACATAGTCAATCACACGAAAGACTATACTTAAACGCAACAACAATATTCAACGACAGGATGCGTGCACTCAATTCATGCCGTAGAACTGGTGAAAAGATGGGTCCATTCTATAAAAACAAGTTATCGACAAAATATACACACAGTCAATGCTAATTATCTCCTCCGCGACTGCAGGCATATCTATTTTGATCTTTCAGTCGTACGAGGAAAAAACCAAACATTTCCAATCATTCCGCTCTACCTCAGTGGTTTTACGTACGCGGTCTGATGTGTGCCCTGCGGGTAACAGGCCGAGGGATAAAATAGATTTTGCGGACGGTGTACGCACCCGAAGTGCTCTCCACAAAGTACCTCAATCGGGATACCAATAAAATATCTGCCGTGTCTAGGATTCGAACCCGAGTCCTGGGGGTGGGAAGCCAGTACGTTAGCCACCGCACCATCTCGATCCCCGATCAATAAAGACCCCCCGTCAACAAGCTCAACGCCATTTGAGTGAAGCAATATGGAAAAAACACCCGTATTTGTGGCGAAACAAATCACCGCCACGAGATAATGCACCTTCTGATCATACGATGCCCACAGCTTGTTTGTCATTCGTGTCGCGTGTTTGTGGCACTGCATTAATAATGATGTTCCAGCCTCCATGGCTACATAGTGTGACTTTGATTCTGTTCCCAAAAATAAAGAGAAGAATCTTAGAAGGACCGTCGACGTTTTACAAGCACAGATGAGGTTAAAAACAAACGCACCGCTGAGAGAGAGAGAGCGATAATGGAAGTTGGAATACCATAGATGGAGTCCTAGAAGTGTTTCGCGGATTGGAAAAAGCGCTGGCATTCAAGTGCATTAAATCTAATGAATGGGGACTACTTCGAAGGGAATTAGCAGAGCATTGATATACTAGACGAATGAATAGAAATCTCTCCGAGTAACTCAAATCCCTGTTATTTATTCAACATGCTCCGCACGAACCGTCTTCCCAGCTCTCTACAACTCATAATACATGTATGCGTTGGCAAATAGTAGCTAGTTGTATTTAGGGGAAGGAGGCGACCGACAGCCGAGGTCGTTTGCGCCATAGGGGATGGACAGGAAAGGATGAAGGGTGGGGAGAGAAACCCGGCGTCGGCATTAGCCTGTCTGACGACGGAAGGAGCCAGGGGGTCCGCAGCTTAACGTCCCATCCGACGGACGGCGTACTCAAAGTGTCCTCCAAAAAGCACCTCAAGTAGGGATCGAGATACCTCTGAACAATATTCAACACCGCCGGGACTTGACCCCCGCCTTCTGGGTGGTAAGCCAGTACGATAGCCACCTCACCATCTCGATTCCCTTTCCACTGCACATAAAGTTACTTACGTTTTGAAATAAAATGTGAACCCAGCGACAAGACTAAGTTTTGACATGTACATATTTAAAAAATCCCATTCTTAAACTATTTTCCTACATGGTCGCCATTCAAATTGAGGCTTTTATCGCAACGATACACAAGCTTTTCAACTCAGTCTGAGAAGCCATCCGCCGCCTGTCACACGGCTAGGCCGACCACGGCGATCCTCGTCGTGAACATTGGTGCTGAGGCCGTTTTTAAACTGAATTCATCGCTGCCTCACTCAACACTCACCAATTATTCCATCTGCGTGCACTTCAAAAAGTGTCGATTCATTCCAATTTGGTTTGTGGTTTTTTGCCAGTAAAAACGTAATCTCAGATCTCGTGGGATTTGCTATTGCAGCGCACAGTTTAACAGTTCAGCAGTGAGGAAAGTAGAAAGGAAAACCAAAGTCTGCATATTGCGACCGAAGGATGCATAGCACTGAGTGGTCGGGACGTTTAGACACCAAGAAGATGGTGGCTCTAGGCCTACCCCCACCGCCACGCTAGGCCGAAACGTGAGTTATTTTCTGGGCATCCCTCGTAAATATATTAAATGAATTAGGTATAGAATATATACAATTGATTGGTTGATAATTGTACTTTCGAATTGATCACTGGTTCTGTGTTTTTATGTGTGTTATTAGTGCTGAATATACTCACTATGATTTGAAACTTTTTAAACAGGAGGAGGCCGAAATTAACAGTCTCGCCAAAACCATTACCGCGGTACAATGCAAAAGGAAGCCGAGGAGTTATTTTTTTTTTTAATAGATTGCATTGATTTTAGAGAGACTCGAAAGGCAGAAGGGCGCAAGTGAAATGAATGATACAAAGGAAACACGGGGAGACAAAGGAAATGATAGGAGCGGCTCACGCGGCCGCTAAGAGCAGCAAGCATCAATAGCACAGGTCGGACGAAAGAAGGTGCAACCATGTGGAGGAGAGAAGGCCAGGAATATCTGCAAAAATATCGAGCGAGTAGTAACCCCCCGCCTCTCATTTCTGTTCTGCGCTCCTTAACACGAAGGCACTTGAAAGAGCATTGTGCAGGAATAAATGGGCGGAGGGTTTTGAAGCACCGGCGTGAAGTTCTGAAGCGGAGCAGAGGAGTGAATAGGATTGCCGTGAATAAGGGAGCGAAGCCAAAAAGGGTTGATTTGGAGCGAGGGACAACCACTGCATGATATCCTCCAGACCACCCCGAGGGCGGGTGGCGGGGGGGCGTCAGGTCACCAGCCATGCATGCTCAATTCCAATAAAGACACCTTTACACAAATAATAGTTAGATTTGTGTAGAGGTGTCAGGGGAGGTTTGATTTGGCCTTCTCTCACTGGAACAAAGTTAATCACACGAAAGAAGGTGCTCGCATGTAATAATATTTAATTTCAGGATAAGCGTTATGGATAATTTGGGAGAAATGTTAAAAAGATGGCACTATTAAATAAAAATAAATAAGCAGGACCTTGACAAAATTTTAACTGCAAATGCTAATTATCTCCTTCGCAATTGCTGTCATACCAGTTTTGATACCCAATAGAACGAGGAAAAAACGGCATTTTAAATATATACGTTCTACTACCTATTCCCTACGTGATCTGATCCACCATGGTACGTCAGGGCTTGTAATATGTCTTAAACACCCTCAGATAAGTAACCTGCCTCAAATGCAAGCAGTAAATATAACCTGTATTCAAGCCTACAGTCAACTAGTGGGCTCCCATCCTGAATCTTCCAATAGTGTTGCTACACTGCCACCTCGTTCTTAAGAACTTACGTCCAAGTATTTTACCGATACTACGTTTATTTTTTTGTTACCCTGCATGGTGAAAATGCTTTCGGGATTCCTTCGAAAATGTATCGAAACACATTTATTCAAATTTAATTCTAGCGCCCATGTCTCGCACCACTTTTGGATTGCATTTAGGTCGTTAGCTAATTATACTATAAATTATGTAATGCAGCGAATGATACTTCATCTATGTCTTCATGACAGGATATTCCCCTATATATCACTGCATCATCAGGATATAGACGAAGTTTACAGGAAACCTGAGACCGGATGTCGTTAATATATAAAAGGAACAATAGTGGATCAATAACACTTCCTTGTGGGACCCCCGAATATACGCTTACTGGGTCCGATGACAGCCCGTCTATCACGACCCTTTGCTCGCGGCCTGTTAATTTATTAATCCAGTCAATTACACATTTATCTATCACGTAGTTTCCCGACGTTTTCCTCTCGGTACTTAGTGGAATACCTTTTTAAAATCTAGAAATATAGCATGCTTCATTAGCACAGCCTTTTTCTTTTTTAGGAATGGCAGAGCAGACTTGTTTTCCTGAACCTCCCTCACATGTATGGCCAAAATGCTTTTGGGTTATTATCCAAATATTCACCCAATCTTTTATTTTTAAATTCTATTTTCGCCCGGTGACATGTTTTCCTTTCTAACGCTTTAACAGTGGAAATGTGTGAAACGGACGTTGCATGATTGATGTACGGTCGCCCCTTCCTCAACCTTATGTTTTTTTTCAATTCTGTTAACGCTGTGGACATGTTTTCCATGATAACGCTCCAAGTGTTTTACAATTATGTATTCATATACTATATTTTTGGCTTATTGTTAGCCTCGTCCTTGTTCGATCTCTTCATTTTTTATTACCATGCTCTTTGGCGTTTTAATGCTTGACGCACTTCAACGTTGTACCATCTAAATTCCGTCCATTCAATTTTAAATTAGATAAGCATGTTCTTCTATTGCAGTCGTGAAAAGCACTCCACAAACTCTCACTGTCTCCATTTCTACTACTTTCCTTAAATGAGCCATAAGATCACTGTAAGTCACGCCTTAATCCATCGTAATCCGCCCGATCTAAGAAGCAAATCCTTTCTGGTGCTTTCCCGGCGTATTTCCTTGATGAAGTTTCCTCGGTTCTTCCACCAGGTCAGGGGTTCCATGTTGGCCAACATAAAAACCCCGGACCCGGTGGAGACCCGAGAAAACTTCATTAAAAATTAAATCTTACTTTTGGGTTTCTTATTTTGCTTAGCAATCAAATTAAATTCAAACAGCACTATTCTCTAGTCACTATATCCTTCAAGCGTGGCAGTGCTTATGACGTCTTCGGATTAATACCTTATAATATATATATATACCTTATATTACCTTATAATAGTAATATTTACCATTTACTCAGCTTTGCAGGAACAACATGTTTTATCAATTTTACTGTGCTATTATGCATACAAAAAAACTAATGATAACTCATAGTTATAATATCAATGTAATAATAGAGGCATAATTCTTTGGAAATCAAACTTTCTTGCATTATATTGGGATAATGGCTGCATAAATATAGTATGGCTACTAGATCAAGTACATTGTTTCCTCTTATAGTTGTTAGTACTCACTGGTTTTAACAAATGTGATCTAAAACACGAAGCAGTGACTCGCATGACTCCTTACCCTTACCTCCTGCAATGAAACTGTAGTTTTTCCAGCCAACAGATGGAAGAATGAAATCCCATCCGATTATACACCGAGCAAGAGCAATATCTGGCACAGAAAGTCTTCACAAGGAGCTGCTGCACCTTCTCTTTTCGCTTTATTATTATTCTTCATGCCCTGAAGACGATGGACGACTCGGCCATCGAAACGTCGGCAAACCTACGAACATGGACCCGGTGGGAGACCCGAATAATCTTGGAAAAAATCCCATCCGATTATAATTTTTCTATTGTGTTAATCGGAATTCAAACCAGTGGCCTCCTTTCCAGTTCTAAAATTGATGTTCGACCTTGACCTTGGGGCTTTCTACGGAGCACCAAATGCCTTCTAGGTGGCCATCAGAGAAAGACTCGCTTCTTCTTTCGTGAATACCTTCAACAGCTATGAGTACTCCTCCTTCAATCCTATTTTCTCCGTCCCTTCTGTAGATTCCCAAGCCTTAAGGAATATCTCCTCGTCCAAAATGTCTTGCTCTCTATGTCTATATCTCTTAGTTCCTATTAATCGGCTTCGGTAATTCTTATTATACGGCATAATGCGGCAATTTTGTTCCTCAAACTTCGGCATTGATTACAACTACAGAGATTTTATTTTATTTTATTTATTTTTATTTATTCAGTATGAGTCCGAAAACAGCACATTTTGGCCTTTACATCGAACTATTAACAACGATAACAATAGTCACATTTACAAACACCCAAGCCCTAGGTGGAGGAAAGCTCACCCAGGCGGGAATCGAACCCGCGACCCTTGGAATGGCAGACGAGGACGTTACCCCGCCGCCACCGGATGGCTTTACCCTAGTGCAATTCATTGTAAATTCCCCTCCCGATGCTACTTACTCTAGTAATTATTTTTGCCAGCTCATTCTCGTGTCCTAAGCCTGATCTTTTATTGCATATTCTATGATTCTTGTCGCAATTCTTTTGTGAATGACCCGTGAGACGCTTTTTGCGTAAATTCCCACGAGTTGACCTATTCTCTCACTTACCAAATGCGCTAAACTCTCCTCATACCTTCCCGAATCCAACTCCCTACCTTCTGCGTATTATCGGTGAAAGTAAAATCGGAACCAACGACCTTGGCCACTGTTCTGGTCCACTCGTAGTTGAGACCGATTCTTAGCGGAAGCCCACGTTAGTGCAAAAGGAAGAATGAAATGACTATGCGTTTCCACAAAATGGAATTTTCACTGTCAACTGGTCTCGCATTGCACTGTGGCATCATCTGGACCGATGACACAAGACGTTACGCACAATCAAACGCACGCACACACCCGCGAGTACGAGTGACCTCTTGCATTACAAGTCATTTGATAGAATATAAAAAAGCGCGAAACTTCGCGAAATAACTTCGTGAATATCAAGATCACATTCCAGGAAAATGTGTTATAATGGACAAATGGTATGAATTTCAATTGACGCAATACACTTGTATACACGCATGTCATACTCCGAATCCTCAGACTTACCCCGCGCATTGTTTTTCATCTCAAGGAAATACACTATTGAAGGGCCTTAAGGGCCAGGGACTTAACGCTCCCAAAATACATCGAATAAACGGATTCGACAGTAATTTTCGATATGCCATACTTGAATCCCTCGACGAAATATTTGCGATGAAAGTCATTCGCTCTATGGCTGAGCCACCTTGTCATGACGGGGAGTGCAAGATTGAATAAACTCCAACCACCACGCAAAAACCTCCTGACGAAGTTCCCACGGAAAAAAAGGAAAAGAGCACGCAATTCTCGTCACCGAAAACCCCGCTTCGCAGGTCAAACGATATCTTGGGTGACATAAATGCGCAAACAGACAACTTCCTCGCAGCTGATTTGAGGTCCACTCGCCGCCAATTCCCGATTCGAAATGGCACGCAGCAATCCAACAGATAGGTGCACGGAAAAGCGGATTGGGGCGGGGGAGAAGGAAGGTGAACTCGAGGAGGGGATTGGTGCTTCGGGTGCACGGAGAGGGGGCGCGCCAGAGGAGGGAAGCGTTCGCTCCGATGGGGGCAAGTGGAGAGAGAGGGTGGCATCGATCAGGGCCGGACACTCGACCAGGGAGGCACCCCTCTTCACACTACATCCCCCCCCCATGGGCCAGTCGGTCTGCTCACGGAGAGACGTGCTTCGCGTGACTCCTCCCGAAGCACTCACGGCCCCCAAGGGTTCGCACGCCGAGGCCGCCCTCCTCCACTCGTGCCCTTCTCAACAGCCACTGGACCACTCTTCGCCGTCCTGGCACACGCACGTCTTGCTCATCATTTTAGCATGCACTGCCTACGTTTGTGGATCTTATTTCCTCTAAAGAGTGCATGTCACTCAGAATAATTCGCCAACGGACCAATTGATTGGATAATATATTACATACAAGGTAGTGACCGATGTTCACAGATTAAGGCGTGCTTCGACTGCTTTCCGATACTTTAAAATATATTAACACCACAATTACAATCTTTTTCAATTCGAATTCGTGACTAGTGGCTTGATCATTGAAGAAAAGCTTTAATTTGGTCTGCTTAGCTGTTATAATTAATATTTTATTATTTGTATCTTATATTTGCTAAGCTTTTTATTTACAGGAAAACCAAATTCCGAGCCTCTGAGGCATCGACGATGGCTCATTTCAAGCCCGCCCTCATTTTGCCTAATCTCCGCTATTCTGGTTCTCTTCCATTCTCTCCCGAATAACTCCTTTCCCTTAAAACGCACATCCGTTAGCCTTTCATCCCCAAACCCATATCCGTGTCGGGGGCCCCAATCAACAACACTCATCCCCGATTCCCCAACTGCCAATCAACGGAGGCGCCCAGTAAACAGCATTCATTCCACGTGGATGGATTACTTGAAATTCATTCGCTCGCGCCCGTGGATGAACGAGAGAATCGCTCGCCACTCGCGCCTGCCTTTCCTCCTTATTACTTAGCCCACGCCATTCCTCCATTCTCTCTAATCCCTTATTGGCCTCATGACATATTACTCCTAACTCTGTCCGCCAAACTCATTTTATCTTCAGGTTCTCCTATCCATCATGCTTCCGGATAAACTAATGATCTATACATACATACATACATACACACAGCTGAAGTGATTTTTCGGGTACCAGGTGTTCCTGGGAAGCCATAACCGGCACAGGGAAAGGAACTGGCCGCCCATCCCTGATGTGCGAATTTTCACACGCCTTATAGGGCTTAGTACTGGGTGATCTCTACCATCACCTACTAAACCGACCTTCGGGTTGATTACTGTGTTATGATATATATATATATATATATATATATATATATATATATATATATACACATATATATAATACATGTATTTTATGTATTTATGTATATATATATATATACATATATATATATACATAAATCTATCGGTTAACGTAGGTTTTTGGATGGACACAGCTAATAAATATTTTGTGACTCCTAACAAAACAAAAAATCCGGCATCTTACTCTACATCGGGTCCCTCTTCATCTCTGAGTACTTTCTTCCTCCCTTCATCCCGTCCAACATCCCTATCCTGTTCCTTCCCTTTCCTCGTTTGCCTAACATTCTCCCCTCAATTACAGTCTTCAACATCTCACTGCCAGTCAACACCTCCTTCATCCACTTTTCCTGCCTCCATAGGATTTCTCCCAACAAACCCCTCTCTTCGCCCACCATACCAAGTACTTCCTCGTTTGTTTTCTTCTCTGTCCATTTCACCTTCTCCATTCTTCTCCACACCCACATTTCCAAAGCCTCCAGTCTACGTCTATCCTCCTGCTTCAATGACCACGCTTCCGCGCCGTACATAGCTACAACCCATATCCAGGTTTTAACAAGTCTTTTCTTAATATCCTTTCATCAACTCTCTCCTCCTTGTGAAAGCCTCTTTGCCTAGCGCTATTCTTCTCCTTACGTCCCTACTACTTTGACCGTGTTGGTCCAAAACAGTTCCGAGATACGTAAACTGATCTACCTGCTCTAGTTTTTGCCCTCCTATTTTAATGTTTAGCTTAGCCTTTTCTTTCTAGAAAATCGCATAACCTTTGTTTTATTAATATTGATTCTCATCCCATACCTGTGGCACTGAATTTCCAATTCACTCAGCAATGCTTGGAACCCCTTGCCTGACTGACAAACTAAAGATTGGTCATCAGCAAACCTAACTGATTTTACGAATTCCCCGCTTTTCCATGCCTCTTTTATTATTTCCTCTGCATACATATTGAACAGCAACGGTGATAACGGGCAACTTTGCCTTCCACCTCTTTCTAACACTGCCCATCCGGACTCCCCGTTCCCCACTCGCACCTGAGCCGTCTGAGACATGTACAGGTTACGGATTACCCTCCTTTCCTTCCAATTTATTCCTATTTTCTGCATTATACTCATTATTTTTTCCCAATTCACTCTATCGAACGCTTTTTCTAAATATACTAAACAGGCAAATTCCTCCTGGTTGTACTCTATATTTCTCTCGATTAATGATCTCATTACTGCAATGGCGTCATGCGTACATCTCCCCTTCCTCAACCCAAACTGGTCATCCCCTAAGTAATCATTTGCCTTACTCTCTATCCTTTCGTTTATGATCCTGAGAACAACTTTAGCTTCAAGGGATATCAAATTTATTGTCCTGTAGCCCTCACATGATGTAGCCTTTACCTTTTTCGGAACTAAATCTGATCTCACAAAGTCTTCCGGACAGATTCCTTCCTCATAGATACTACGAATCAGGCCATATATCCTCTTCCTCCCACATTTTCCTAAACATTTCAATAGTTCCACGGGAATGTTATCCACCCCCACGGCCTTATTTAATTTCATCTCTCTTAATGCCCTTTCTATCTCATCGTCGTGTATGCCTGGACCTAAGCTATCTTCCTCTACGTCATATTCTTTTTCAACGTCTAACTTTGTTGGTCGAAGTTCTTTACTATACAGTTGTCCCATACACTCCTTCCATTTCTCTAGGATATGTCCTGTGCCAACTTTATCTTACCCGCCTTATCTCTAACTGTTAGCATAGATCTCCCTTTCTTACTTCATATATAGAGTATATATATATATATATATATATATATATATATATATATATATATATATATATATATATAAACACAGATGTAGATTTTTAGAATATAGAGACACAAAGAAAGGACACTCACAATTTGTTATTTTACGTTTCGACAGCACGGCTGTCGTCTTCAGAATCAGATTCTGAAGACGACAGCCGTGCTGTCGAAACGTAAAATAACAAATTGTGAGTGTCCTTTCTTTGTGTCTCTATATTCTAAAAATCTACATCTGTGTTTTTATATATTTGTGTGTCGCCGATGAGCGTTCCATTTCGAAGATATTTTATATATATATATATATATATATATATATATATATATATATATCGTATATACATATATATCGTAGTTTTTCTCGGTGTTCAGATGAAAGACACTCGATTTTCGGGATGTCACCGCGTAGGTTGTTTTTCTGACAAGAGTTTCACCCGTGTTTCAACGAGCGTCTTCAGGTCGAAGTGCCGGGACGTTGTTTTGGCAGCGTTTGTGTGTGTTTCGCCTCTCCCTCCCTGCTCTGTGATTGGTCGGGGGTTTCCCGCCAAATCCTTTTTCAGGCTCCTGATAGGCGGTAGCCACCTTCTCTGTTGAAGTTGTCTTTTCCTTTGAGTATCTCGATCGATTCCCTTATTAGCCTGGGATAATATCTTCTCTCTTTGGATATAATCCTGGCCACATCAAATTTGATTTCCTGGCCAGGTCCGCTCCAAGCGTGTTCAGCAATGGCTGATAAACTGAACTGCTTGTTCCTAGTAGCTCTTTCGTGCTCTTTTAAGCGTGTTTTCACTGCTCGGCATGTCTGGCCTATGTATGAACTTCCGCATGAGCATGGCACCTGACACACTCCCTCGTGCAATTCCTTTTTCCATGCTTCTTTCATAATTTCCTCTACATACATATTGAACAGCAACGGTGATAATGGGCAACCCTGCCTTACACCTCTTCCTAACACTACCCATCCGGACTCCCCGTTCCCCACTCGCACCTGAGCAATTCCCTAGGAATTGCACGAGGGATTCTTAAAATTAGATGCGCTAATAAACACTCTCGCAAAAGGTGGAAAACCTGGCGTCATCGGTGGCGAAGCATTAACGTCAAGAGGATACCACCCATGGATGTGAGGAGAAAAGGAATGGATTCAATAAGGATCTGTTGTTGGGATAGGGTCAAGGGAATTGATGATTGAGCAAACCTTTCACCAAGCTGCATCCATGCTTCGTTGTCGCATATCATGGCGCTCGAAGGGGACCTTGAGTGAACCAGCGTTGGAGTGGCATTTCCACGATTGCCACCCCCCTCCCACACACGTACAACCGAGTGTTATTGAAATTAGCTCCGACTGGCGCTCGAATTATTTTATTTTTCGGAACAACTGTATTGCACAATATATATACATATATATATGTGTGTATATATATATATATATATATATATATATGTGTGTATATATATATATATATATATATATATATATATATATATATATATGGTATATATGGCATTTACCGTTGTGGTCACGAACCGAGCGGGCCGGATGAAAGAATCGATTTCTATTGTGGACTTATGCGAGCCCAACTTGTCTCGTTGGGGTCCCATTTTCCAATACAATGCGGGGTGTTATTCGCACTATACGAGACGTATTGGCATCATGCAGGCAATGGAAAAGGCGGGCGGTAAAGCGGCGAGCACACTTCTGTGGAATAGCTAAGGAAACTCTGGTGGAAATGGATTGCGGTTGTTCAAGGCAGCTTCTACGATACGTGACTTATAGTTGAAGGCATCACGAACTGTTTGGGGAAAGATTTGTTCTTTAATCGTTTGGATTTTAGTGTTGATGCTTGGCGTGCTACAATCATGGACGCCTCCGACGGGCCTCGACCAGGTGGGACCTTGGCCTTCGGATGACCCCTTGGCCATGCTGTCGGGAGGCACGGTGTTATTTTCTCCTGGCAGGGCCGCTGCGTGCCGGATGGGTCTTGGCAGGCAGGGGAAAGGTAATCTGCGCAGGGTCTGACTCCAGAGAGGCTTTCGCCCCGATGGCTAAAAACTCCAATGAAGGAACCTACCTCGGCCGTTCATCCTCAGAGATTATGACGGAGCCAAATACGGATGTGAGTCCAGACAGGCACTGGACCACGGGGACAGAGGCGGGTGGGAGAGAAGGGTCGATGACGAGAAAAGGAAGCCGAGATGCGTAGGAGGAAGTGAGTGGGGCGAATTAAGCGTGTAGCTGCCTTCCCTGATGCACGCCATTTTGCATGGAAGCAGGGTCCATGGTTGCTGGGCCTCGCCTCGATGCGCTTCCCCATAGAAACACGCTTTTACTCTCTCTCGATTTCACGCCACACCGATAGATATGTATCCGAGTACTCCAGGGCAAGGCCACACCACTCCAACCCCGTTCCAAAGGATTCCATTACTTCACTCGTGGCAGGAGACCAAGATCGAATGACGTCAAACCGATGAGGGGTCCGAGAAATCCAAATTCTACGTAAGGGTGCTCTCGACGAGAGAAGACTTCGCCAATCGGGATGCAAGACATCCAAGAGCCGAGTCGTCACATAGCAGTCGGTAGTCCGAACACTTGGCCCAACAGAGGTTCTTCGGCGAGTTCCCCCGTCTCAAGATGGGCAATGAGTTCGGTGAAGGTCCGCAGCCTTGCTGGATTTTTAAAATAATTTTGATAGTCTTTGCAGGTAATGTGGTGGCATTATTCAGAGGCGGTGTTGCAACTCTAACCAGGAAACATTATTACAGACTCTCCCCAGGACTACAACCTTGAACTGCTGGAAGGCCTTGAGCGTTCTGTTGACCCCCAGAGATGTACTGGTATCCTGGTAGGGTCACCCATGCCAGATAGACCGAAGGGTAGGATCCAGACGAAAGGTAGTCCGCTCAGCTTCTACTCCTCAGTGAAGCGGCTGCAAAGACGTCTGACCCCCGTGGAGTGAGCTGAACCATTGAGAGATGGTTTCACGTTAAAAACCCTTTTCAGGAAGGCAAGGGGAACAACCACCTCAATTGTTATTCCCATGGGCCGATGATGGACAGCATAATTAGAATGAGTCCTGGCAACTTCGAGACACGGCCGTGTTTCGTTCCTGGCAGCGGGAAAGGCAAGGTTTCCGTGTTAGAAAGGGGTGGAAGACAGTGGCGTGAATTATCACCTTTGCTTTTCAACGTACAGGTGGAGGAAATAATGAAAGCGGAATGGGAAGAACTGGAGATGATAGGAATAAAATTCATTGGCCAATTCACAAAATCAGTTCGGTTCGCTGATGCTCCAAGCCTCCTTTTTTTCAGTCAGCCAAGGGGTTGCAAACTCTGTGGAATGCATTTGAAAGTCATTGCAATAGACACGGGTTGAGAATCAATATGAATGAAACAAAGGTTATGAGGGATGAGGGGATTTTTTGCCGAAGTAGTAGGGACATAAAGAAAAGAAGTGCGTTATGCAAAAGGGCTTTCACGAGGAGGAGGGAACTGATGACAGGAACATTGAGTGAGGATGATGGGAATAGACTCATTAAAACTTTGATATGGAGCGTAGTTATGTACGGCGTCGAAACCTGGTCATTGAAGCATGAGGATAGGCGCAGATTGGAGGCTTTTGAGATGTGGGAATGGAGAAGGATGGAGAAGGTTAAGTGTACATAAAGGAAAACACATGAGTAAGACTGTTTGTTAGTTTGGGGACACATCACACCAAGACGTTGAGGAGTATGGGCTTTTAAATATTTGCATAAAGAGGGTAAGAGTACACACAGACATCTTAAACATCAGGTGAGAATGCAAATTTTCCATGTAGGCTTCCGCGGAGATTTTGGATGTAGGAAGTGGTCCTGCCGTACGTCGCCGGAACAATGGAAAAAATTGCGAGGGCCCTCCAGAAACACAACGTCTCGGCCAGGTTCAAATGCGTAACCAAAATGGCCAATATCCTCGTCAACGCGAAAGACCGCCTCCCAAAAGACATCTCTGGAGGAATCTACCAAATCAAATGCAGCTGCGGCAACTCCTACATCGGCCAAACATCAAGAGCGCTGAAATGCCGAGTCCAAGAACACAGAAGGGCCGTACAAAACAGACAGTTCCAGCAGTCAGCGGTGGCTGAACATCATTGGAGTGGACCGACACATAATATTGAGTTTGACAACGCCACTTTATTGAATGAAGAAGGCCGCTACTATCCAAGGATTATCAGAGAGGCAATTGAAATTGCAAAAACGCCCAGAAATTTCAACCGCGAGGACGGCTACCCCCTCGCCAGCGCGTGGAAACGTGTCCTCAAGGATTTCAACGAATCAGAGCACACCTCCACAAAATAGGCGCCAAACGGAGGGTATATATGTTGGACCAAAACCTGCATCGGCACTTCAGTGGACCTGAGGAAGCCAACTGGAACGTTGGCGAAATATTGTCCGGAAAATGGATACACGCGGAAGAAAACCCGAAAGAACCACTTCCAACATCGAGAATGGAAATTATTTTGGTGCCATCATTAACTTTAAAAATATCAGTAGTTGTCATTTAATTCACTTACATTAAATGTAAATCCTCAGGAGGATTTAGGTAGTCAGCTCTCCACCATTTCTTGAATATGACTTCAATTATTGGAGGTGGCATTCCTATCTGCAGCATGGTAACATCACACCGACAATATAAATTGTTCCTCCGTCCTTATCATTTCTTCCAGCAATCCCCTCTCTTACATACACTTTCTCATTTGTTTTCCTTTTTGTCCATTCCACCTTTTCTATCCTTCTCCACACCCACATCTCAAAAATCCTCCCACCTACAACTATCATCTTCCTTCAATACTTTGTTTCCACCCTGCACAAAACTACGCTCCATATTTAAGTTTCGACAAAGTCTTTTCTAAACATCCTTACTCAACACCCCGTCACTTATTCCCTCCTCCTTGTGATCACTTCAATACTTAATGCATTTTTTCTTCTCTTGTCCCTACTACTCCCAACTCTCAACTCAATTGCACCATACAAGTGCATTAAAGATCAAAATACAACCCCTCCCTCCAATTCCTCCTTACTAGGCCAAGAGATGAGTCCTGAATGGAATCAAAATCTGATTCAATGCATATCAATGAACAAGTGCAGATGGTATTCTAACCCATGAGTCTAAACCACAATATATCACTCTATGGCTCCTTCACTTGAATGAAATTATTTTGACTCATACTATCAAGCATCAGTTCTCATACATTTTTCAAATCAACACAATTTCCTATTTTTGCATGAAAGTAACCATTTGCACCAACTTGAGATTATGAATTACAATTTGGGACTTGCCCAAGTATTAGTTCCGTTAGTTAGGAGCATTACAAGCTCTGTGGAAATTCTATGGAGAAGCAGTAGATAAGAAGACGATGACCCTCCTCATAAGGACAATTGAATGCATGATGAAGGAGTGAGTGAGGTCTCTGGATGGGGACAAGGCGGGTGGACCCAAAGAAGGAAGGGATGTTGGAGGGCGACTGGAGGCTGGCTCCATCTTGTGATTCCAAAGGGAACATACAAGAGTGTGGCTCACTATTTCATGTATTAATATCCATAAAAAGGAAAACATGTTCTATGCATCAACAGAACAGAACTTTACATGGAGTTAATAAATATACTTAAGGATACAGGAGGTTTAGAGGAGTAAATGTCACAAATTTTTGTTGATTCAAGCAAAAAACGTTCAATATACAATGTCAACAAATGATTCATTCACTAAACTATTTAATAAATCTATGACAGAGCTATAGAGTAGGGAATAATTTTTCATTAATTTATTTTCTATTGGAGATTTTATTTTTAATTTTCATTAAATTACCTTCACTAAATTTCAATAGATTTCAAACATAGGCTCAATTACTTGGAAGAATATTATCCTCATTATGAATCAAGAAAATGTACGGACTACAAGGCTACAACCATATGTTTCTATGTATATTAGTACACAATTTGTGAATGACACACCTTTGTTTGTTTGGAGTAAACTCAAAAGGTTATGGGCACCAACTCGTCAACTCTATACATTATTTTCTCATATAAAATAATACTAAGGGTAGAGGTACTAATGACCAATAAACTGGGAAATCCCTTTCACCCTCTATGGTGGGGAACCACTTTCCATTGGGGAGATTCACCTTTCAGAACAGTGCTAATTGAGTTAGTTGACCATTAGCAATGAATCTGGCTTCACAGGCTAGCTATACTGAGCAAGCAAGAGAGGAAACAGGCCAAAAATTTCGACCCTTGTTGGCAGTGTGCTTTCACCCTGGGAAAAGCAATAATTTTGTTACAATCTTTCTCCTCATAATATCCATGCTCAGTTACAAAGTTCTTGTTCCAACATTGTGAGCGAAATAATACCGCCTACACAGAAAAGCTTAATTCTCAGGAAACCTTAACACCTCATCCTCCATAACATACCATCCTCAAGCATATTCCATCGTAAAACTCCCCATCTCAAGAATGCCTCTTGTTTCTTCTGGCCTTCCTGAGCACGGCATCAAAGAGAAGTAGGAGGTGCCACCCTCACAACCAGAGACCATCAATGGAGCACAGGTGAGGAGGGAGCAATCATCAGAGAATAATAGCAATTGGTGAAACCCAGATTGTAGCGGAGGTATACTTTCCCAAGAAGAGAGGAGAGATGGAGTTTGTTTTCCAACTTGACTCCAAGTGCCTTTTCTGGATGAGGCCTCTTTCCGTCACCATGGTGAGCTTGATAAGTGGCAGTGGAAGAAATTCCAACACAATGACCCACTCTACCATAATGAGCGAACTTTTAATCAAGATTTCATCTCACAAATTAAGTTTCAGCAAAAAGCCGCCCAAGATTCCACCATTGGAAGGCTTATTTGAGGGTCTTGGGGCTCTCTAGGACTTCAGCAATGATGATTCATTTCAGATCTCAACGTCCACACCACCATTTCCCTGGTTGCACCACCCACCTTCAACCCACATCACAACCCATAAAACGTTCTTTGTGTACACAGAAACACCCACTGCGTTGATTGCGCAATGGCTCCAGTATAATTGATTCACGGCCTAGGAGACACCTTTCCCCCAATTTGGTCAACTTCTACCACACCACTTCTTGAAAGATAAAAATTCCTATAGCAAATCGTTAGCAGCCGTTAGAGCTTCAGATGAAATACTCACTTGGCCAACAATGACCAAGAGGTCTGAAAGCTCTCTCTTCACCTCCTGGGTCTCTCACAGGGATATTATGCTGCAAGCCATGTATTACTCGTGACTTGAATGGGGAGAGTGTTGTAAATGCTACCCAGGCTTTGAAGCAGTAGTATGCAATTGAGGCATAAAAATAACAAAAAGTTATTTACCACTGAGTGGTCCAATATTCTTAATCAATGAAAACTCTTTAAAGATTACATGCTTTTCTACTGATGGTCCACTGAGTCCATTGACAAATTGGAAAATGTCAAAATGAGGTTTCCCAGGTAAACATAGTGTCATAGAGTAGGCTTGTCTAAATAAGTTTGACAAAGTGATGACTCTGTTCTGCACTGACTTTAAAGTGTCACTGCCAAAGTTTCTCACCTGGTCCAGTCTGGTTGGATATGCTCACCAGATCTTGCAATAGCAACTTGGATAGTGAGAGATTGCAGCTGCAAATGATGCTGAATGAGTGAATCAGGTGTGTAAGTATGAAAATAAAATTAAACCCCAAGCATTGAATTAATTTCTCTTAGGGTAATGTCTTATACGACCTCTTACATTGGGTGTGACAACCTTTTTTTGTATTATAGCTCACCAAATTTAGTGGAATATTTGTATTCTAACACTTAAGCTAAATTAGAAAATGCACTCAAAGAGTTAGAAATAATCGACCTTTGAAGCAAATATTGTAATTAATTGATTTTGGATAGTAACCTGCTACAACATGCAGAGCACATTGGCCATATCTGATAAGGGGCTTGGAAGGCTGCATACACCAGTGTTTGAATTGCCTACGAAAACAGGTGCACCTCATTAGACCAGTACGACTCACAGGGGCAAAGAATTTCTTCATGTACTTCACGATTACCTTGCATTGTTTGTTGAAATGGAGGTGGATGTTATTTCTAGAGCCAGCCAGCAGATGGATTGGAGGAACCACTGCAAACACGCTGCTAATGCTCTCATTTATCTCGTGAAAAATATGGTTGACCTCTTTGCCGATTTGGCATCCAAGCATAGATTGCTGCGGCCCATCTTTAATTTCTTTGAAGATTATTAGTATGCATCATTTTGCTCATCACAGTTCTATTTGTAACTTTCACCTTTAGATGCATCTTGGCAATGAAATGACGATGGCATGTTTCAGGGGCAACACATAATGAGATGTGGCACGGCAACAATTCAATCAAAAATGCGAGATGGTATGTTTCAGGAAATGTACTCACATGCCAGTCCCCAAATTAATATCCGAGATTGTGTTTCAAAAATGGTAACTGCACCAGAACCAATAAATATCCCTGCTCAAATACAATAACTTTAAAGTGTAAAAATCACTAAGATGCTGCCACGACATCATGCAGTTCCCTGAATCTCCCTCCTCCTGCTGCCTTCTATCAGCCATCATACTTATTTACACACTGTTTTCTTCCACCTCTCCCCAGTGCCCAGAGATGCTGGAAATCATCAATATTCGGTTCACCCCTTGGAATGAACAACTGAGGTGGTTTCCTTCAACAGCGCTTTTAGAGCGACAATCACGAGGGCCAAATCGCCACCACACTGAGATCAGATGGACTACCTAACATCTGGCTCCTACCCTTAGGCTTATCGGGCATGCTGTGGCCCCACCAGGAGCAAATAACACTTCTCCCACCAGCACAACTCAAGGGGCCATTAGAATGCACCAGCCAAGATTGCAACATGTCAAGTTGGGGCCTATAGGAAATGTCCATGGTTAAAATATGCCATACATCAACACAAAATTCCACCATCTTTCCAAAAATAGACCACGATGCCTTCAACTTCATATTATGAGATATCTAGAGTAAAGAAACGAGGTTGCTATGAATGCCAACCGATTGACTCCTTTTTCGTCACCTCCTCCACCGCCTTCTTCCCTTCCCCCTCCCTCCCTCTTGCTCCCCTCCAATCTCCCCACCCTACCACCGCTGCCTGCCTCCCTCCCTTCCTGCTCAAGTCTCCCCCTCCCCCCTCGCCTGCACATGCGACACCAACATCTCTCCTGGGAGACACCATTGCACCCTCAAAAGCTGAGGATAACATCTAAATATAGGTGAAAAGGTGTTCCCAGAGACTCAAACTTCACTCTAGAGAAGTGCTCCTTCGTCCCCCTGCCATGACTTGCCAATCCTCTCCAAACCTCTCCTAAGGCACCATTCCACTGCACCACAATCAATTCTCACAGGCAAGAAAGAGCAAATGCATAGATGTGCAGATTATTCCTGAGCCGACATTTGGTAGAACCATGCTCGGTACAATAATTGCAACACTGAACTCTACAGCCAATTGGAGTCGGAGTTTATCAACAGAAAAAGAATCAATTTCCATACATTATCAATACGTAACAAAGCATTCGTGCTCAAACTTCATGCAGAGTTATTTTCAACATATTTTACTCTAAAATTAAAAATTATAATACTCATGCACCATAAAAACCAATTTATAGAAAAAGGAGCATTTACAAGAAGAGGAGACTTGATGACTGAAACCCTAAGTAGAGATGCAGAGAACACAAGAGTAGAGACCTGAATATGGAGTGCGTGGTGCACTTTATGGATATGAGGCCAGATCTTGGAGGCAAGATGATGAGCGTGTATTGGAGGGCTTTGAGATGGGGATGCACTGCAGAAAATACATTGGGCAGAGAGGAAAACAAATGCTAAGTTATCAAATAGTGTGAGCAAAGGGAGGAGGTTGCCGTTGGGGATTCGAAAAAAGGCAGAGAAGCAAAGGGAGTAAACATTGAAAGGAAGTTGTGCGCCTATAAGGCCACAAAGGGAGAGAGAGAGAGACAGTGGGGAGAGGAAGTGAATGGACAGCATGGAGGCAGGCAAAATCTAAGAGGAAATGAAGCAAGCATGATTCAACTTGTAATGTGCGGCAAACAAGAGGCTGCTGTCACGATACCTAGATACAAGGTAATAGGCATCAGGAGCCATCAGAAGACCCACCTGATTAGGAAGAGTGGCAAGAATGAAGGATAACACCATTTTAGCAGAGGGAGAACCAACACTGCCAGGTTAAACGCTTCTGAGATCTAATGTAAAAACCATAAAAATTATATTTTAATAATAATGATCTGACCAATTTGAGCTAATTAAAAATGTACCCTTACATTTTGTAAGATTCGCACAGTATTAAATCACCTTCGCAGGAAGTATGTTTATGGCCTTCAATCAGACAACAAGGAAGGCCTGCATATAGTCAAAGAACTTATACATATGTGATTCACTCCTTGCAGATCCATTCACTGCACGTGCTTATCCCTCCACTGTTCTGGATGCATTGTGTTCTTCATTTAATGAACTTCCATGAAGTTGAGCCAAAAACCATCAAATACATACCCTTCCCCCCCCCCTCCCTAGCCCACTAATAGGTTTGCTGCCCCAGTACTCAACTTACCCCCGCCCCCTTATTACCCCCACCTTCCTCTTGGAGCTAGGCCATATAATTGAAACATTTCCTGTGCGTCACCTGATGATGATGCACAGCATCGAAACCATGGCTATATGAAGTATTAAATCTATATGTGGTAGTGCAAAGTTTCCTTTAACCCTCATCAAGAAATAATTCCACAGTGTTAAGCCTGAAACTGTTATGTTTATCATATTTAAGAAGTCGCTAATAGATCACAAGGTTCTCATATATTGGAAGATGGCTGATGCAACACCAATATGTAGAAAGAAGAACAAGAAGGAACCGAGCAATGACCGACCTATTCCCCTTACGTCCATATCATGCATCGTCTTAGAACATATAATTGCTAGTTCGGTCATAAGACAACCCGATAGACGAGAGTTATCAATGAAAAATCAGCATGGTTTCCAACAGAGTAGATCCTGCGAGACACAACTTGTCCTTTTTGTACATGATATTCTTATTTCGGGAGAGAGTAATGTTCCAGTGAATGCGATTTTTCCAGATATTAAGAAAGCTTTCAACATAGTACCTCATAGTATACCAATCACAAAGCTAGATGCATGTGGCATAGATAAAAATATCCGGGGTTGGATTGAAGACTTGTTGAATGGTTGGGGGCAGAGAGCAGTCACAGACGGAGTAGTTACCTCTAATGCAGCAGACGTCACTTCGGCTGTTTCCCAGGGAAATACCATCGAACCTCTTTTATTCCTTCTTTACTTTAATGACTTTAACTCTGCGGTAACAGTAGCATAAATAGCATGCTTATTTGCTGAGGATGCAGTCGTTAACAGAGATATCCGTAGTCTTGAGGATAAAGTATTCTTAGCAGATGACCTCATTGCAACACATTTATATTAAAATTAAACTTAAAAAAGCATAATATGATAATTTTTGGAATAGTAGTAGTTCCCTCCCAAATGCTTCAAATTGTATAAAAAATATGGCAAGTGAAAAAGATTACACCATTTGAGTAAACCCTTTTAGTGCAATGGGCCAATTCATACATCTGCTCAAAAGTCAGCTATTGCTTAAATTGCCATAATTTAATTAATATTCGTTGCATTTCATGCATTATTTCTCCTAGTGAAAATATGAATTCTCTGTTTTGTATTACATGCTTTTTTATTTTCTATTATAAATATTCTTCATTACGCATGAATATGACTGTAATTTAGACAACTCAAGAGTGGGGATGCTCAGCCAAATCAAATACACGTAAGATCGTTTCTTTCGGGAGAGGCCTTCCCACCACTAAATCCCACTGAAAGGCTAGTCTGTTTAATTCTGCAGCCTCATGGATGCGTTATGATGAGTCTATTGTGATACCAACTGCTTCATAAGACTTGGGCGATACAATGCTACGATTTGTTAACATGTTGTTTTCTCTTGGCTTCCGCCCTAGGCAATCATTCGGGCCCTTCATGATGGCATTATATTGCCCACTTCTCTCATTGTGATCGAGCTTTTTTTATTTTCATACCTTAAGATACTAAGCACGAGTAAATGGCACGTGGCACGCCAGGAACGCAGCCTAGCGAGTGTCCGAATCACATCACATCCCCTTCGCCCTTACCCCACCGCCGCCAACGCGATACTCCACAAAACACCCGCACGGCCTTAAAGCTGCCCTCGCTGCAGCACACGGCAAGCTCAGAGCGTCGCGCTCACGGCGAAGGGGACTCTCTTCGGACTAGGAGACAAGGTGCCGATCGGGACTCGAACAATGCCGATTGACGAGGTATCGCATCTCCCCGCGCTTCCGGGGGACGAGGATCCAAAGAGGCGATGAACTGTCAAATTGAAAACACATGTTTGTTTCGTTCGTGCGCTTGTGAACAGAAATAATTTACTGATATCAATTCATATTTCTGTAAAAAAAAAGAAAGAAATAGGAGCACAATATTAATACTACACCACACAATGGTCAAGTGAAGTTGGCCTCGTGGCTCTTCCGTCGCTCGTGGAGAGGTTCGAGAGGCCGGAGGGAGGGAGTGACTGTCGGCTGACACGGCTCCCGTCGAACGCCAGACCACCACAGCGGTGACGCGCATAAGACCCCGTCGCATGATGCCGCGCCGGGGCGCGCTCGCCTTTAAAAAGGGCGACCCCATATGCGGGTGGGCCACTCCGGGCCGTTCCAACGACACCGCCGCGAGGAGAAGGCACACAGCAGCAGGGATTGCGAAGGTTCTTTTACTCGGCGAAATGGCAATGGGGGGGATTTGATGGAAACGACGGAGTCGCCCCCCAAACGAACGAACGAACGAATGAATGAATCCACTGGTTGGGGGGGGGCGTCATTTCACTCTCCCTCTGCAAGCAACGCCCAGATCTGGTGGGTGCCGGATATTCGAACTCATCCCTGCCCTCCACCGCTATTGCCTCGATGTTGTAGACATTTGTACCCTGCAAGCCAACGCTTGGGTGCGTGGCAAGGGGCGAATACACACACCAGACTAATTTTGACCCGAATATGACCCTACCGCGGTCGGACAATGTTATTCTGATCCCTTATTACTCGTGGAAAAAATGACATCTTAAATCTACGAGGGTCATCCGGAAAGTAGTACCCGTTCGTGCCGCATGAAGTGCTGACGACGCGAGTAGCCGCTGGACGAGGTCAGATAGCTTCAGTGGCTTGTCTGCCTTCTCTGAGCCAAGTTGCGTGACGCTAGCATTGCCTGTGTTGTTTCTGTGATTGTTTACAATGTTTAAAAAAATTGAGAACGCCGCCAGTTGTGAAGTGAGGGCAGTGATTAAATTCCTCAATGCAAGAAACGTTCGCCCATGTGATATTCATCGCCAATTAAAGGAGGTGTATGGAGACAATGTAATGGACGAGTCGTCTGTTCGGCGGTGGTGTCGCAACTTCAACATGGGGAGGGGGAACACACACGACGATGAGCGTTCGGAGAGACCGTCTGTCATTACAGACCAACTGGTGAGCTCAGTTGACGAATTCGTGAGGAACGATCGGCGCGTCACAATTGATGACATCTGTGAGCATTTTCCCAATGTTTCTCGAACAATTGTTCATGAAATTGTTAAACACCATCTGCATTATGCAAAAATTTGTGCAAGATGGGTCCCTCGCGTATCTCAATGAGCTGGCGGCGAAGGACTATGCAGCAGGAATACAGAAACTTGTCACACGTTATGACAAATGCCTTAATTTGCTTGGAGATTATGTTGAGAAGTAGTTTAAAGTATCCTCTTTCAAATAAAATTTTTTATGTTTGTTAATATTTACTTTTGTGTCTTTATTTCACGAACGGGTACTACTTTCCGGATGACCCTCGTATCTCTCCTACACTTGATCTCTCTAATTTCAATTGACATAATCTCTCATGACGTAGTACGATGGGGGTAATTATACATTTTCAACATCATTGCTAAAGAGACGCCCTTCTAATTTATGCAAGATACTGGACCTGTAATTCTACCTTCACTCCGTGAAAGCAAGACGGGCAATATGTAGACAAGCTAACAATAAATTAGGATTTATTAGACGAGTACTGGGTGAAAGTGATGAAAAGTTGACAGACAGATGTTATCTTTTTTGGCTAGGCCTCATTTGGAACATGCTGCAAATACATGGAATCCTCACGAAGTTGGACTGATTGCCAAACTGGATTGCGTGCAGCGTAGAGGAGCTAGATTTGTAAAACATTTTTATGATAAACTTAGCAACGAATCAAAAATATTAGAGGAGCTAGGCTGGGAATCATTCCTTTTGCAGTCACACTCGGCATCCTTTCGGATGTCGAGTTTGACTGGACACGGTTAGCAACGGCAGCAGCTCGCATGTCGAGCCACACTCGACACGGAGTTTCACCACGAGGGGAATTGGGATTTTTGTCTATTTTTCCAATAACTTTTTCGTAATCATCTGCATGAAACGACAAGTAAAGTAAAGCTTAGTTAATGACATGGCTTGTTTTATAGATGGATATTATCCACCCATAATGTCGTCGTCGACATAAATGCCGTCTCCTAAAGGATGCCACCACCTACGCAGATGTTTCTTGTAATCTATTTACTGTGTTGTAAGTTCTTTTTCATTTGTATTGTTTGCTTTTCATTACTTGGAAGTCAGCTAAATGTAAAGCAATATCTTTAAGAGATTATCGGTGTCTGAAAAAAGATCGCCAAAATGTAAAGTTACCTCAGTATGCTGTTCCTTAGTTCATTGCTTTCTAGTTTGGACTCTTTCATTTCCTTTTCTTTCTAGTGTCCGCTGTCTCTCCAAATGTTCTGCCTGCTCTCTTCCTATCCATTGCACAGTCAGGAATCTTGAGTAGTAGGGTCCAAGACATGAGACTATTACACTCCTAGTAAAACACCAACCTTTTCCTTGAGTCATGCTTTTTTGAGGTTGCATCATCGTTGTTCGAGGAGTGTCCAAGACATGAGTCATTGATTCATATTAACTCGAACCCTATCACTTTTCCTTTGTCGTGCTTTTTTGAGGTTTCATCTTCCTCCCGTAGTAAAGAATCTTCTTCATCTTAGTCTCCGCGGTTTGCTTACGTTTCTAGAAGAAATAACGCAGGTGTTTTCCTTGATGACAGAGGGTTATCATACAACAGATGCTATCCCTTTAGTTGGACGAATGGTTTGCCAGCTAGTAGTCGCTCATTGTGAACGATTTTCACCTCCTCACGATGGATAAGTATTGCAAAGAATTAGAAAGCAGCGATAACGAATTTTACATCGAAACTGACGAATTTATTGACAAATGTAATAGTGACCAAAGTGAGTTATCTGAGTATGCGTTTGGAGATGAACCAGTCGCTGGTCCAAGTGGAACTATGGAAAGGAAAACGCCCAAAGATCAGGGTGAATGTACTGACAGTGACAGTGATGTTGAGTTCATACCGACAAAACGAAGACGCACAATTGTTTATTCAAGTGATAGTGATAGAATTATAGGTGATAGTATTGTGCATTCGGGCATAAGGCCCAGTGAAAGTAGTGTTTATAGTGGAAAACCAGAAAAAGAAAAGTGGAATGCTGTATCTGTGAATGACCATTAGCCTAGCAGAATCCCCTTCTCCACTGGTCAGTTATGTGTTGGACCTCAAGTACCTTCTGAATGTGCCACACCAATAGAGTTTTTTCAGTTGTTTTTTTCAGAACCATTGGTACAAAATATAACAGAAGAAACTAACGAGTATGCTAGGCATTAAATTAGCCAGAAAGAACTATCCCTGCAATCCACTTGGAATAATTGGAAAGATGTGACGATTGCGGAAATGAAGGCTTTTCTTGGCGTAATATTAAATACGGGTGTATTGAATCAACCTAACTTAAGAGTTATTGGTCCATGGATTTTGAGTCTCATATACCATTTTTTCGAGCTGTTTTCAAAAGAGAAAGGTTCTTGCAAATATTTTGGATGTTACGCTTGAAAAATGATCAAAAGTCAAGTAAAGATTTGAGAACAAGAACCGAGAAGGTAAACTGCTTCTTGTCATACCTTGAAATGAAATTTAGGGAGAGATTCTGCCCTGGAAGGGAGATTTCGGTTGATGAGGCTGTTGTTGGTTTCAAGGGAAAGATGCACTTCATCACGTATAATCCTAAAAAGCCAACAAAATGGGGTATTCGTCTATTTGTCCTCTCAGATTCAAAATGTGGTTACGTGCATTCATTTGTCCCTTATTATGGCGGAATAACAACTGAAACATTGGTGAGACCTGATCTCCCTTTTACTAGCAGAATAGTTTTAGAACTGCATGAAAGATTGAAGAACTCTGTATCTGTTTCCCAAGGCTATCATTTCTTCACTGACAGGTATTACACTAGTGTCACTCTTACAAAGGAATTGCTAAAGGAAAAAACACACTTGAGTGGAACAATAATGCCCAATAGGAAAGATAATCCATCTGTGATGAAACATCCAAAGCTAAAGAAAGGAGAGATAGTGGCTTACAGGGATGAAAATATAATGCTCCTTGCATGGAAAGACAAGAGGATGGTCACAATGCTCAGTACGTGGGACACTGCGGAGACTGAGTCCGTAGAAAAGGAGAGTTAGTGGTGGGAGGAATGAAATAGTTTTCAAACCCAAGGTTGTGACAAATTACACCAAGTTTATGGGGGGAGTTGATACAGCGGATCATTACACAAGCACCTACTGTTTCATGAGGAAAACTCTAAAATGGTGGCGTAAATTGTTTTTCTGGGGGTTTGAGGTCAGTGTTGTAAATTCATTTATATTGTATAAAAAATGCCAGCAAAGAAAAAATGAAAAACCGGTCTCGCATGTGAAATTTGTTAGGAAACTAGTACAAGATCTCGTTGGAAATTTCCGAGATGGTACACAAACTTCCAGGGTTAGATTACCATCCACAAACATAGAGCAACGTTTAGATGGAAAACTCCATATAATCACACCTCACCTTAACAAAAAACAGAAATATTGGGCGGTTTGCTCTAACCGAAAAATCAAAGTTGGAAGAAAAGACACGATATATATCTGCGAGACATGTGAATGTAAACCAGGTCTTAATGCTGGTGTATGCTTCCAAAAATATCATATCATGAAAAATTATAGAGTTTAAATTACGGTTTATCAATAAATTTATCAATAATTATGTCAAAAAATCCAAATAAATAAGTTTGCATGAAAAGGTCCTCCATTTATTCATTCTAGTGCCACGCTTAGTAAAATTGGAGTATTTAAAAATTAAATCCAGAGTAGACTAAGGCAATAAAGAAAAAAGCAAAGGGTTAATGGAGCGAAGGTTGAATTACATATTGAAGCTCTTGTATGCATTGGAAGAACGTCTCTCTAGTGGTGATGTTGAAAATGTATTATCACCCCCATCGTACTAGGATAGCAGAGATCAGGTTAGTAAAATTAGAGAGATTAAGGGTAGAACAGATAGATTTAAGGTGTCATTTTTCCCGCGAACGATATGGGATTAGAATAGCATTGTCCGACCGCGGTAGGGTCTGATTCGGGTCAACATTAGTCAGGTGTGGATTCGCCCCCTGCCACACAACCTAGCCGTGGCTTGCAGGGTACCAAAATATGTAAAATAAAAATGGTAAAATATGCTCGGACGCTTCCTCACAGGCGTTCCCTTGCGATTGGTCCGGAGGTGACTCTTTCGCGGTAACACCATTATTTGTGAAAAGTATCCGTAGATTTTTTGTCCTAATATACTTAAAAAATTTCACGAATTATCTTAAATCAAATCAATTTCGCTGACATATAATTCGCTTTTTTTGTCGCTGATCTTGATGACACAAAAACACCTGCACTCCAAGAGCATCATCGAAAAGGAGAAAACCAAGCCACCTTATTGCGAACGTAATTGAACCAAGGACAAAGCGGAAAACATGGAGAAAGTGGCATGAAAAATTGAAATGTAAAGATGGCACCACGGTCTGCAAATAGAGGAAAAACAAGCATATTACTCGAAGACACAATCCTGCGCGCTGACACCTGCGCGCAACTGGAGAAGCTCATTTTCCGCTGACATCTATATGGATTTGCACATATGTTGGGGTTTTAAAGAGTTTTTTTCCTTTTCCTTGGCACTTTAACCACCCTTCCTCCACCTTATACCGTACCCATTCCACTAGGTGCTTACACCTCCAGCCACACACTTTCGGTGGATCGCAGGATTTTTATGAAGATGTAGAATAATAGAGCCAGATGATTCAAATCCCATTTTGGAGTTAAAACGTTTAAAGTCTTTTATCAGCGATGCTGGAGAGTTTACTATTAATACACGCCGAGCCAATGTCAATCGTTATTTTTATTCAATAATAATTCGTAACTACTTCGTATAAATCGCCCAATTTACATTTAGCTATCGCTCAGTCGGTTTTCAATCCTCCCCTTAAACGGTGGCCTTCCTCCGGGTGTTTCCCTGAATTCAGTCCATATGATATGGCCCTTTCAATATTCCTTAACCCTTAAATATTTCATGATGAATTAATATTATATTTTACAAATTCATAGAATAATACGCAAAATATTACGTTCTTAATTCAGCACTACCGGCATTTATGTCACCTGGTTATGTTGATTTTTTCTTACAATTATAATACTCTAGGGAATATTAGTTGGCATTGCACATGGTTTTATGATAAGTGGATGAAAGTACTACTTTTTTACCGTTTAGATATTTTGAAAAAATTTCAACATACATTCATCGTGCAAACACATAAACTTTTGTAATAGAAAATTATTGGCAGAGCGCGGTGGTAATGAATACTGGAATGTATTTAATTGACATTCCGGGTGAAATTTATAGTCCAGTTAAATTAATGGATTCCATATTCCCCAAAACGTTTGGATATATCACAGTTCACGAACAAGAGAAATGCGAATCTCGAGCACTTTCGTTTTCCAATTGACAAATCTTTAGGCCATTTATTTATTTATTTTACTTAAACACTATGGATGGGTTATGTTGCTGATCTGAACGATTGGTTGCAGGCCTCAGTCATTTCTCACGTGGGTTTGCGTCAACTCGGGTGTCTCGGGTCACGGACAAACGAGCAAAAAGTAAGCACAGTTCAATCGTAGGGTATATGGATCACCAGCATAGAATATCTAATGAGAAATAGGGTCTACCATATCCCAAATGTTACCAGGGAATATTTTTTTAGTGTTCCGGGATATAGGTAATCCATTAGATGCACCCGATCAATCATCGGCGGCCAAAGGAAAGGGCACAGCAGGTGGAGGGCAAACGTCATCATTGGCATCTACTTACATCAAATAACGGAAATCCCTCGCGCCGACGTGACAAGGAATTCTAGGCAAACAAGGGCAATGGAACAAAACTCGGCATTCCTTATAAATGTAGCCAAATCACGAACACCAAGACATTATGGAGATGTCAAAATCAATTGACGCAGTTTTGACATCGCGAGTAAGACGAGAATGTCATCGCGAATACTCTTCCACATTTGGAACATTTTAAGTGAACTGTAATAATTTACAAATAGGGTAGACCTAATAGATTGGGCGGGGGAGTATTCATTGCAGTGAAGTCACACAAAGGCCCTTCTCCCCGGAGGGGGGGGGGAGAGGGGGGCCCCTCCCCCCCCGGGATGGGCGCCATGTGCCCGGACCAACCACTTTGCCTCATGCCGTGGACTCCACTCTCGTGGGTTTCTGCGCGCTACTTTGTCGCCATGCTTTTGGGACTGGTTGAGTGCGATACTAGTCGGGAACGATTAGATCCTCGAAGATCCACAGGAAGACAATAACGCATAATGAAGCGAGACCAAGCAGCAGTGAGCATTATCGGCAACCTGGTCACCGAATCATTAAATCTGTGCTGCTCAAAAAGACCGTATATATAAGTTTGCGATGCAAAGTATTATTTGATACTTCGAGAGAGATTGTTAAGTCAGATTGGTCACAGCGTTGGTCTTTTTTCTGTGCGCTGGACTTCACAGTCACACCTGTGGCCATATTCATCATATTCACCTTCTTGAATATTTTTTTGCGATTACGTGCTTTGAAATGGCAGGACCCGTTCGGTCAAGTCTCGTTCGATGACTTTCGGCAATTTTCTTGCTCATTAGAAACTCTATTCCTGGTTTCACATTAAGAAGTGCTTCTCCCGTTAACCTCGCAAGTCTTGCTTTGTACACAAAGAATAGCGATAAAATGTGGTCCATTAGTAACCATCCGGCAAGTTTCTTTCTTTGTGCAAAGTTATAATCGACTTCTTATTAGGCTCTTGAGCACATTTTATTTGGTCGTGTGAAACTGAAGACTAACAACAAAGGACGCAGTTGAAGGCAAAAATCTGTTTTACGGTGGTCAGCGGTAAGGATTTGGATGATCACAGAGCACGATGGTAGCGCCGTTAAAAATATCGGATCTCTTGCTCCAGCTGGCTGACTACATAGAAGGATTTATAAGCTAAAATAATATTTATAAAATGTCAATGAACGACGAAATTCGGGTAATTGTCGTTCACGTCCGAATTATATTCAAATGCAAAACGAGGAATTTTTTGTAAGGTTTAAAATGAAGCAAATTCATGAGAAATCATTGCTAGGGATAGTTTTAAGAAGCAGTCATTCTGTACAACTATGTAAAACTAGGGCTAGATTATCAGTCCAGCTAAGCAATGCTTTGAGGTAGGCCAATCGAGACCCCCTCGGCTTGTCTTATTTTGACGCTTTTAATGCCGATGATGTTTACAATTCATTAAGGGGACGTCATCTGCTTTGTTTTATGAGTCCACAGATGTGTAATCGCGCCTAAGATCCGTCTATGAACGATTTCCTGAGATGTTCCTGCTTGTTTACATCTTGTGAGTATTGAGAAAGGTAGTTGTCCTAAGAAGAGGACCTTCCGCTTCTAATTCCACTCGTTGCTTCATCATCTTCCTCGACCAAACTCTTAGCACTCATATCCGACGAGGGGGGATATCCGCAAGTCCTGCTACGCTTGTTCTTAGAGTACTAGGCGTACGAATGTAGCACGGATGATTAAGTGCGCGTGTGACCCCTTGCATATGCACCCTGATGTTTATGAGAAATAATGCATCATTTTCGAAATGAGCATTACAAAAAAAATACGAATCTGTATTACATATGTATATTCTCTTGCAAATCGTCGCAGTAAATATTGGAGGCTATGCTATGTCTGTGTTAATAAATATCATCGTTTAGCCAGTAATGCGGGTCAGCGCGGCGTCAGGGAAGTGCGAAAGTGTCGAAGGTGACCTCTTGGGTCTTGATGGGAATGTCAAATAAACGTGTTTCCGAGCACGGATGGCACGGGTTCAGTGCATTGATTCCTATCCACGTCTGTTCGCCGGCAACAGCAGTCGCCCTGTCTGACAATCGCTTTTATGACCCCATTGCACCAGCTTCAATGTAAATTTTCGCTTCGGCATTTTCAAATCCTCTCGTTGTGCTCCATTTAAGAATAGCGTATTTTTTTCAAAGCTCCTCTTCGATTTTTTCGATGTTTTCAGGCTTAACTTTGATAAGCCATTATCACCGAGGCAAAAATAACACTATCTCCTCTTCAATATCAGTTTCCAAGGCCCAGTCGTTGGCCATTTTCTTCGGCAGCCGTCCGCCTCCGAGCCCGCCTCTACGAAACCTCCGCGGGTCATAAAATGCGAAGCATCGAGTTAGCGCGAGTCCCTGCATCGCCTCGACCCCCACCCACCTGCCCGCCACTCCTATTACGTGCTTCCATCACCCGTTTCCCAGTGGGGCACTCGGATGGCATCGCGTCACTCTTTCCTCTGGTCAACGGTCGCATGACTGACGCCGCAATGTTTCCGTCTCGACGCACAACCCCCCCCCCCTTGGTTCGCGCGTCGATTCCGCAACGGCGTCTTCTCCCGATACGCTGCTGCCCTTCGCCCTCTCTCGCCCAGTCCCGAAACCCCAGAGGGCTGCTCGTCACATACGGAAGTAATCGCTCGTGGGTGGTGGGACGGGCATTGGCCACCCCTTCCTCCCCCGTGGCAATCCGCATTGTGCGTGGACCTTCGCTCGAGGCGAGTCACGTGACGGGGTGCGGACGTGCGCCGTCGGAACTTGTCTTCCCCCCTCCCCCCCGCGCCTCCCTCCCCGGCGAACGACCGGCCGACCAGCTGACTTAATTTGCCACGGGAGGAGGAGGAGAAGGCTTGTTTTCTCTTCGAAAAGGTCATCATTTGGGTTCCATTGTGAGAAATATTTCGAGAAGGCAACGTGTAAAACGAATGAGCCGTAGTTTTCTCCATTTTACCAGAAGCTGTAGTCCGTCTGGCCGTGGCCCCAATGAAGTTGTTTCAAGCTGAACTTGTTATCTCGATCCACACCGAGATGCGGGGTGGACAGTGGACGCAGAGAGATGCTGTGAGAAAAGCACCGGCTCCCTTTTGATCGGAATTGGGACTCTCTCCCTCTCTTTCTTTCAAGGCGTAACGAAACCCATTTCCAGCTGACTCGCACCGGGGGAATTCCGACGAGCTGTGTGTGTCTGCAAGTTGTATTTACGCCATCCATTGTACGTATTTTGTGTTTAGCCGACCCAGGAATCTTGAAAATCCCCTCCCGGTCATCCCAAGCGATTCGGAAGGCGTTCTCGAATGGGGTTCGGTCGAAACCCTTAAAGGGCCCTGTTATGTTTCAATTGTTAATTACATCCGCATCTACTCAACACCCCGCTGGCCGCCGCAAGGGCATGTGGCGGGGGGTGTAAGGACACCACTGGTAATTTAGAAAAGAAAAAACACCGCAAGCAAAAGCCACAAATGTATTCAGCCTACATACAAACATGGTATACATTCATGCAAAAACCCTCACAGCCAACACACACACACATGCAAACACTCAAAACTACCAACTAGCATACATATGCACATGCAGGAGGGGGGAAGGGGGGGAGGGGGGTGCCAACACCCCCCCCCCCCCCGACTCCCCATGGCACATGGGTACGCACGTGGGCCGTCGCGTCGAGCCAGGCACGGCCCGCCAAGAAAAAGAATTATTGAAACACGGGAGGCTCGAGAGATGGAAGAGATATAAGGAGGAACTTCATGGTTAAGACATAAGGCCAGAGATTCCAGACGAGGAATGAAAAAATGACGTGGATGAGCATATCTTAGGTCCAGGCATACTCGACAATGAAATACAAAGATGAAATCAAATGAGACCGTGGTGGTAGACAACATTCCCGCGGAACTATTGAAATATTTAGGAAAATGTGGGAGGGAGAGGCTATATGGGCTGATCCGTAGTATTTATGAGGAAGGAATCTGGCCGGAAGACTTCGTGAGATCAGTTTTAGTTCCTATTCCGAAAAAGGTAAAGGCTACATCATGTGAGGACTACAGGACAATAAGTTTGATATCCCACGCAGCTAAAGTTGTTATCAGGATCATATTGAAAAGGATGGAGAGTAGGGCAAATGATTACTTAGGGGATGATCAGTTTGGGTTTAGAAAGGGGAGTGGCACGCGCGATGCCATTGCAGTAATGGGATCACTAATCGTGAGGAATATAGAAGACATCAGATATTATTTGCCTGTTTTTTAGATTTCGAAAAGTAGCAATAAAATATGGAAGTGAGGAAAGCAAGCGAACTGCGTTAAGCGTTCGGCAGGAGGCGACGACTGCGACGCGTCCACGCAACTACTTTAACAAACGGATGCGCCCCAGGAAATTAGGCGCCCTTGACCCAAACAACACTTGTAATTCATGCCTCAGCACCCGGACAATTCGACTCGCCGCCGCTCATCAATTGATTTTTCAAAAACTGCCGCGGAGCAGGGATGGACTTCACTTCCGAGATCGACCTTTCCTCGCCGACTCCATCTCTCGGGGATATCAAGAAACATCTCGAGTTCAATCCCATTCAGAAAGAGAACGCAATCGATAAGAGAGAGAGAGAAACAAGGCGTCCGGTCATTCTCCCTTGGGGAACCAAAGGCCTTACACCCTCAACACCCTCGTGGTGGAGCTCACGACAACCTTACAAGTGATCTCATCCGAAGTTAACACGCGCACTGATATCATTTTCGACCGAGGCCTCAAAATGCTGGCGATGCATTCGAATCGGGCACAACTAAGCGTGCGGGTGCGGAGAAAATACCTCTGTTGACAACCAAAGATTTCGCCTTACTCCACCTGTCGCGTGGTTGGCGGCCGCGACATCATTGGTGAGAGCGTAGCACAGAATGAGAGAGTCGTATTCGGTTTATGCGTCTTTTTTATAACCCTTATCATGCAATGGGGTTCAGGCACCGGGGAGTAGGGACGAGCGAGCGGAGCAAGGCTGGTCATCTCTGGTGAGGTCGTAGGAGCCTACGACCGACGGGCACTGAGGCAGGGTATCGGGCAAGGAATTGGGAAGGGAGTCGGGTAAGGTGCAGGGAAGGCTGGGCGTCTCTGGTGTGGTCGTAGGCTCGACCGATGGACACAGAGGCAGGGTATCGGGTGAGGAATGGGTTGTCTCTGGTGTGGCCGCAGGCTCGACCGACGGACTCAGAGGCAGGGTATCGGGTGAGGAATGGGTAAGGAATGGGGTCCCTGCTCCAGGATCGCCTCGCTTTTATAAGGCATCGCGCCTTCGGGGGGAGGGATGACTTCAAAGTAGCAACAAGGGAATTGGGTAGCGGACATTGTCTAGTCAGGGTTTCCGAGAAACCTGCGCTACATCACCGTACATAGTCTGGTATGCTGGGGGGTGCGCCTTGGGAGGGTTAACCGACAGTGGGGGTTTCCGAGAAACCCACACTACACACCTGCGTTGTCATTCCTGCATATCGACAGCGATATTGAAATTCCGGTTTCAGAACAATGAATGACCTCATCCCTGTGACCCCGTTAAGGCACATTGCAATGAATAAGCCTCCAATACTAGGAACCATGACCAAAATTATACTATTGTATGTTTGGAAAGCCAGAACCAAAAGAAAAAAAATACTATCTTAACCTCTTTGACGCATAAACCGACACAAGCATAAAAACAAAAAGAAATTGGGTGGAAAATTAAAAAATACTCGTATTAACTGCCAGCAACAGAGAAGAACTACAAGCCATTTCTCGCTCCAGTATATACCACGAGCAATTGCATTTAAAGCCTGTATTCCAAAAGGTTTACGTCATGTGAGGACTACAGAATGATAGGTTTGATATCTCACGCAGCTAAAGTTGATCACAGAATCATTAACAAAAGTATAGAGAGTCTGGAAAATGATTACTTGGGGGATGATTAGTTTGGGTTTAGGAAGGGGAGAGGTACGCATGATGCCATTGCAGTAGTGAGATCACCAATCTATTGGAATATAGATACAATCAGGACGAATTTAC
This sequence comes from Hetaerina americana, assembly GCF_022747635.1. Taxonomy (NCBI): domain Eukaryota; kingdom Metazoa; phylum Arthropoda; class Insecta; order Odonata; family Calopterygidae; genus Hetaerina; species Hetaerina americana. The sequence continues at coordinate 193,243 of NW_027287316.1, read as the reverse complement.
CTGTTTCGTAGATTTCAAAAAGGAGTTTGATAGAGTGAATTAGGAAAAACTAATTGGCATATTGCTGGAAATACGAATATATTGGAAGGAAAGGAGGCTAATCCACTAACTGTACGTCTCAGACTGCTCATGTGCGAATGGGGAACGAAGAGTCCGGACGGGCAGTGCTAGGAAGAGGTGTAAGGCAGGGTTGTCCGTTATCACCGTTACTGTTCAACCTGTATTTAGAGGAAATGATCAAAGAGGCTTGAGAAGAACTGGAGGTAGGAATGAAAGTGGGCGGGGAATCGGTAAAATCAGTTGTTTGCTGATGACCAAGCTTTAGTTTGTCAGTCAGCCAAGGGGTTGCGAGCACTGCTGAGTGAATTGGAAATTCAGTGCGACAGGTATGGGATGAAAATCAATATTAATAAACAAAGGTTATACGATTTTCTAGAAAGAAAAAGACTAAGCTAAACATTAAAATAGGAGGGCAAAAACTTGAGCAGGCAGAACAGTTTACCTATCTCGGAAGGTTTTTGGGCCAACGAGGTCAAAGTGGTAGGAATGTAAGAAGCATTGCACGAAGCGGAAGCATGGCCGCTGAAGCAGGAGGATAGACGTAGACTGGAGGCTTCTGAAAAATGGGTGTGGAGAAGGATGGAGAATGTGAAATGGACCGAAAGGAAAACAAATGAGGAAGTATTAGGTATGGTGGGCGAGGAGAGGAATGTCGGAAGAAACCCTAAGGAGGCCGGAGAAATGGATTGTAAAGAATACTGTTGGCAATTGGATGTCGAGGAGTGTGATAGAGGGGAGGTTGTTGGAGGGCAAGAAGATGCAGGAACAGGATAGGGATGTTGGATGGGACGAAGGAAGTAAACGGAGATGAAGAGGGAGTTGTGGCAGAGAAGAATTTTGGGTTGTATTTTGTTAGGAGAGACAGGATATTAATTTGTTAGTGGTGTCCATCCAAAACCTACCTTAACTGGTAGATTACCCATATTTAAATTTAAATGCACATTCTAAAATTCAATCAGCGGAAGGCGATGGAGGACCAATGCTTGACTAACACAACGTCGTGCGAAGAAAGACAGCACTGAAATTATAGCGTCACCAAATTAGTAGCTACGAAGGCCGGCTGGCCGGAATTTAATGCTGCAGTTGGAATTCGAATACGATTTTCGTTGGTTATGCAAGTTTCGGAAAGAATAATGAAAGTTGAATGGTTAGCGACAATCCCTTAAAAATATTTCTCAAAGTTGACAACTACTACCAACTATTTATGTACCAGATTTGCTGTTAATGAAAGCTTGAAATAGGCAATCCATAGTTTGACATCGATTGAGAGATAATCGCTTAAACTCTTTTCGCTGTGCAACCCGAGCACTTCTTCAATCCCAGGGGAGACACAGTTCACGGAATTTTGACAAGTGCACGGAGCGATTGAGGGCCAAAGAAAAGAGGTCAATTATCAATTAACAAGGATGAATCATACCAAAGCAACAGGAAACTAATTAGCGAGATCAATCAATACCTTCATAAAATACTTCAATGCTAACCTTCAGGTGACGTACCTGGGCCCCAGACTTATTATTATTTGCAATGAGGGTGAAATGGTTGGCTTTAGTCTAGGGTCGAAAGACTGCAGAGATGCCACGGATTGTCGCTTTGGATCCCAAAATGGAGAAGATCAACGCTTAAGTGGGTGCAGGGAGGGAGGAAAAGAATGCCGACGCGGGGATTCCTCGCAGATGGGTACCTGAGCCTCCGCGTGAATGCCTGGTGCATGCCGCGCGAAGAACCGTGATTCTTTCGGGTATGATCAATGGTTCTCAACTGTCCCGTTTGGGTTACATTGACTTTCATTTCATTGAGTATCCAGATGAATTATTCATTATTTAGTCCACAAAGAGTTGCGACAGGATAGTGCGAATCCATCAAACAAACGAAGAGTAGCAGAGGCGGAGGACGATTTGCGCGGCTTCCGTGGGACTTACGCGATTCAACTCCTCCGTGCGTCCTTTTGATGCCCCTTGGGTTCAAAGGGACATGCCTTACCCTGGTGCCCCCATCCTTCTCTGGTGCTGAGATGCTCATAATTAACCCTGGCCGGTCCTTCTATCACAGTTGTAACATATCGAAACTAAACCAATTGGTGATTTTCATACATTTTCAGATACTGAACACCAATGATCACTCGCCATCTTTCCTCACCTCTTTCCTTCTCATTTTCGCTTCGCTCCTCAGAAAGTAAGTTCGTCGGCGCCAAAATGCTGCGTCCAATATGCACCGCAGCAGCCAACTCGCCATCCACCCACTGCCCCGCCCCTCTCCCGCACGCGTTCCCTCACAACAAGTAAGTACACAACTACGTGGCGCGCTTCCCAGTCATTTCTCTCGAAAATGTTACCATATTGGCTACGAAGTATGACGCCCAACAAAGTAACTAAAATGGTGCCCGTGTGAGATCATTTGAATGAACCCACGAGATGGGCCATTCATATGAATAACGATTTTTTTAAGGGAAGACAACCAACAGCCGTGGTCATTTACACCATTATGGATGGAGGGGAGAGTAGGAAGAGGGGTGGAGAGAAACCCGGCGACGGCCTACACAGTCTAAACGAAAGGCGGCAAGAGGTCATCCGACGGACGGCGTACTCACTCGAAGTGCTCTCCACGAAGCACCTTCATCGTAGGGATCGGGATGCAACTGAAAAATGTCTACCGTCACCGGGATTCGAATTGGACCCCTTTGGGTGGGAAGCCAGTACGTTAATCACGGTACCATCCCGATCCCCTGAAGGTGGTGTCCTGACATCCCCCGCCACACGCCAATGCGGCGGCCGGCGTGGTATTCTGTGAAGTAGATTTTTACATTTTAAAGCTCCAACTTCTTCCTCCCTTCCTTCATCCCGTCCGAAACAGCAAATATATATTTATACAGCGGATATTGAACATATTCTTGTCAGCACAAACGCAGACATAGTAGTTGGAACGGAAAGTTGGCTCACGGGAGATATAGCTAACAATGAGGTTTTTCCAAACGGTTTCACAATTTACAGAAGGGACAGACGAAATAGATTGGGTGGGGGAGTATTCATTGCAGTAAAGTCACATTTTAGTAGCCAACGATATGAATGCGACGTAGATGACATAGAAAGCGTTTGGTGCAACATTAAGGACTACAATGACAGAAGCCTATTCGTGTGTTCATTTTATAGACCCCCAGATTCTAACAAAGATGTTCTACACATGCTCGACGAACAAATATCCACTCTCAGCAGCTGACATAGCAACGGTATTATTATAATCGCTGGTGACACAAATCTACCGTCAATTGACTGGGACAACTACTGAGTAGGAAAATCTGCCAAAAAGAGAGATTCATGCCAAGAGCTCCTTCATATATTCACTAAACACTCCTTAGAACAAATTGTTAAATCACCAACACGGAGCCAAAGCATACTAGATATCTTCGCGACTTCTATGCCCGAAATCAATACTAACATTGAAATAATGGACGGAATCAGTGACCATAAGGCTATTCTTGTAGAGTTAAAAACTAAGTTCGTCAAAATAAACAAAGAAAAGCTAAAAAAATATATCTATACAGCCAGGCAAATTTTAACGGGTTACGAGAATATTTAAAAATAAAATTACCAGAACACAAGACAAAAACACTGATATCCTATGCAGAGAACACTTGGAATTATTTCTTAAATATTTCACGCGAAGGACTGAAGACGTAATTCCCGTCCAAACTCCAATGCGACAGTAAGGAACCAAGATGGTCCAACGGGGAAGTCAGATCGGCATTAAGAGGCAAAGAAGACTACAGTCAAATTTCAAAAAGAGTTTAAAAAGTGACGATATAGTTCATGTGTATACATCCAAACAGCAACTAAAAGAATGTCGTAGTAAGACGAAATGCATTATGCGCACAGCTCTACACTCTTCTTTTAAATCTAAAATGCTAAGCGAATATCTTGAGGAAAATCCAAAGTCTTTCTGGCCCAATGTTAGGGAAATACAGGGTAAACGTCCAACTTTTCATTCTTTGAAGACGGAAAATGGAGAAATCATTACAAATAGCTTGACAAGGGCCAATATTTTAGACCATTTTTTCCAGAGCGTCTACAATAAAACCACAAACGCACCAAACCATCCTCCACACCCACCCGGGGAACACATGAGCGATCTTACACTGACCAAGCAGGGAATAGTACATCTGCTCCGTAGTATCAAAGCACACAAGGCACCTGGTGCGGAAGAAATACCTGCTAGAATATTGAAGGAATTAGCTGAAGACATTGCCCCGTTTTTACATATTGTTTTTCTAAAATCGATAGAAGAAGGCTCAGTGCCTCGCGACTGAAAGCTAGCCCATATAACTCCCATCTATAAAGGCGGCGATGGGGAAAACCCAACCAATTACCGACCCATTTCTTTAACATCGATCTCGTGTAAAACATTGGAACACATTATTGTCACTTACATTATGAGATTTCTTGATAGTTGCAAAGTACTAATCCACAACCAGCACGGATTTAGGAAAAGCAGATCTTGCGAAACACAACTTGGTCTCTTCATTCACGATGTGCTTAGATAGTGAGAAAACAACACACAAGTCGATGCAGTATTTCTGGATTTCAAAAAAGCCTTCGACAAAGTCCCACACAATAAACTGTTACAAAAACTTAAATACTATGGAATCAATGATAAAAAAATTAATTGGATTAGATACTTCTTGTCAAATCGCAAACAAATAGTAGTCATTGATGGGTTGTGCTCAACGGATAGAGATGTAACTTCGGGCGTCCCCCAGGGAAGTGTAATAGGGCCTCTTCTGTTCTTAATATACATTAATGACTTAAGCACACACGTTGGTAGCAATCTGAGGCTATTTGCTGACGACACGGTGGTATATAGGGAAATTTGGAGCAAACTAGATCGCGAGCTACTCTCTAGAGACTTAGACAATATCTCAGAATGGTGCAATAAATGGGGATTAACACTTAATATAGATAAATTCGCAGTTTTGAAGTTTTGGAACAAAGGAAGCGAGGAACAGGATATAAACTACGAAATAGAGGGTTCAGTACTGACTACGGCCGATCAAGTTCAATATTTGGGGGTTGTTCTAACACCACGCCTTTCATGGGGAGCACATATCAGGACAATATGCGGATCAGCTTAAAAGAAACTTGGCTTCATAAAACGGGTGGTGGGGAAATGTAATGAGAAAGTTAAAGAGAGGTGTTATTTTGCTCTAGTTAGACCTCACTTGGAATATGCCGCAAGTATTTGGGATCCTTGGGAGAAAATTTGGCAAAAAGAATTAGATAAACTCCAGAGAAAATCCACTAGATTCGTTAAAAATTGTTATGATAATAACACAAGTGTGACAGGTCTCTTAGGGGATTTAGGCTGGGAACCCCTTGAAGTGCGGAGAGAACAAGCGAGACTTAGACTTTTAGAAAGGTTCAGAACAAACGAGCTTAACTAACACTGAAGGAATTGTAATGGCCCCGCACTACTTGGGTAGATCAGACCACAAAGATAAAATAAGGGAGAAAGATTCCAGGACAGATAGATACAAATACTCATTCTTTCCCCGAACGATTAGAAATCGTAATAATTAGAAACCGAAGTCACCTTAGAAATATTAAAAACATTGAATTCACAAGTCGGACAAAATTAAGCATTTCAAAGATGTTAGGTATACTTTCAGGTGCATGTGTATGCTAGTTGGTAGTTTGAGTGTTTGTATGTGTGTGTGTTGGCTGTGAGGGTTTTTGCATGAATGTATACCATGTTTGTTTGTAGACTGAATACATTTGTGGCTTTTGCATGCTGTGTTTTTTCTTTTCTAAATTACCGATGGTGTCCTAACACCCCTCGCCATACGCCCTTGCGGTGGCTCGCGGGGTATTGAGTAGATGTAGATATAGAACTTTTTAAACCACTGCCAACCTAATAGCATTATCCCCAGCATCATCTCCGTATACAACCCACTACTGTCAACATTCAACATCTCTACCCACGAGCTTTTGTTGTCTTCTCCAAACATTTTCCAGCAATATGCTCCCTTTCCAGCAATATACCGTACTCGTAAGTACTCACCATCTTGCATCGCTCTACCATTTTCTTTCATTGATACTTCTCCGCACCCAAGCCTCCGAAGAATACCCATCTCGGTATTCACTCGAACACCCATCCATTGCCCCACCTCCTCGGCGAACAACGCCCCCAATATCATCCGAACGATGGAAACGTTTCCGTATTTTTTCCATTTACGCCTTCAATGAACGCTCCTGCAATTAACAGTGCGAGACTTCTCTATCCGGAATATTTCCTATTGTCGCGAGATTCCTCCAGAATAGTCCAAAGTCGACACAAGAATTATGAAATTTGGAATAAAAAGAGTTTATTCCCCACAATTCAACGCAATATTTCTTTCTTGCTCTCGCCAAGCCCAAGGATATCAACCTCGAGGAAACCTAAACAAGAGAGACGGTCCAGTCTGGACCAGATGGAATGGCGGAGGGAGACCGCCGTCGGATTGAATCTTACGCTCTTCAAGGGTCCGCTCGGCCGCAAATGCATCCGCGTGCTTCACAACTGCGGCGGCGATTCCCGGCCCGCCGTTAGCGGGAGACGGCGGGGGGGGGGGGATGGGAGGCAGAACCGGGGGACGGCCGTTCATGTCACGTGCCTCGGCCGATAGGAGAGACAATGGACGACGCCCCCCAACGTCGGATGGGGACAGACTTGCGACGTCCCAAGAAACCTACAAAATGCATTAAAGAAATTACGAGAAACCCTTAGAAAATTCCCTTAACTACATATTGAATTAGAAAATGACGAAAGAGTCGCGGTGGTCGATAATATTGAAGACGAAAAGGCACGGATAAATTGAAAAATCAATGTAAACCAAAACACTTATTGGAAACAAATCTTTGTGACTGCCATCATGCGAATCACCGCATGACGTGCGAGACCACTGGATAAAACTCACGTCCCCCAATGGTCGTCACATTCTATAAACCACATTGAAGTCCTGATTCAGTTTCTATACATCAATTCTCTTTCGCGGACAATATCGTTTTGGCGCATATGCATCGAAAATGAAGGCGAGATATCAAACGCAGACAAAGTACTCCTTCGCAGACCCTCAACCGGCAATCCAATGGGGAAGGGACCCTATCGGCCGCTCTGGCGTTCATCGCGAGCCGGAGGCTGCGTGGTCCGCAGTGGGAGGGACATTCAAGCATTGCCGGGATTTCTTCGAAAGGTTCTCCGAAGTACTTTCATTGTTAAGCTTAAAATGAAGTGATGGTCACAGCTAGAGACGCAAGCAATAGGGTGTTTGATATAAATCAGATAGCAGCGGAGAGAAAATTTTATAAAATATTCGCGCAACAGTAAGCCAAGGAAGCGGTATATGTATTAATGGTCAACACCGGATAAAAAAAGTCTCTGATTATCATCACCTTATTTAAAGCGCATGCGCAGATATAATTATAGGAACTGAAAGCTGGATATTCACTAATATTTCCCACGGCGATATTTCCACAAAATCCTTTTCTGTTCACATAAAGGAGATAAATGGAATCCGGAGAGGTGTCTTCTTTGCAGCGAAGAACTCTTACGTCATCAGTGCTCAGATAATTCCATATAATGTTTGGAAAAGTGTATGGTGCTCAATTAAAAGTCCTCAATCCAGAAGAGTCAGGGCACGCACGTTTTATCAGTCACCGGACGATAACTTAACGATACGTTCCTCATCCCAAAACAACGATCGAGATGTCATAATCGGTGGAGATTTCCATGCCCTATCTATTGATTGGAGCAAATGTATTCAAGAAGTTCTCTCGGGTTTCCCACCGGGTCAGGTTGCAGTGCACCGACATTTCGATGGCTGACTCTGCCATCGTCTTCAGGGTATAGTGACTGACTGTGACTTCACCCTGAAGGCGATGGCAGAGACAGCCATCGAAACGTAGGTGTACTGCAACCTGACCCGGTGGGAAACCCGAGAGAACTTCTTGTATACCATACGCCCTGAGATCCTGAGCGGAAAGACGTGGCTCCGCGTGAAGTGTGTTTTTCGACTTAGTAAAAAGGCACGACGGAGCGTTCGCTTGAACAGCGATACACCATCAACTTATGCGAGCAGCTCAGAAAGAATGCAACCGAAATATTTCAGATGCGTCAAGAGGCCTTCGAAAACAATCAAATTTAAAAGTCACAGTACGGGAGGTGGTACATAAAGGGCCGGGAGGAGATCGCCGACGAACCCCATTCTGGACGTCCAAGAACTGTTGAAAACGTGAATCGCGTTCGCTAAGTTTTACGTTCCGACCGTCAATTGAGTATCCAGCAAATTGCTGACACCCTACGCGCATGTCCACAGTTAAGGCGCACGGGATAGTGACCGCGGATCTGGAAATGCGCAAGGTCTCCGTGAAGCTTTGGCCGAAAGTGTAGACGGAAAACTAGAAAGAACTTTGAGTTTCGCACTATCTACAATTGAACTGTATAAGGAACAACATCAATAGCGACAAATGACATGAGTTCAAATATGATTACTTTTGTTATATGATTATAACATACCTACGGTTCTTATATCGTAAAGTTAATTCAGAAGGAAAATATTAGCGGAAAATTTGAAAGAGAATCCGAAAGCATTTTGGTCGTACTTTAGAGAGGTTCATGGAAATACGTCAACTGCTAATTCACTCAAATATGATAAAGATGAATGAGTAACCAGAAGTTTGGAAAAGGCTAACTTATTATATTCCTTCTTTGAAAGCCTCTTCACTAATGTCTCACCGAATATCTCCGATAGCTTTCCTAATCGTAGCGGTCATCCGATGTCAAAATCAAAATTTCACACAATGGAATACGAGGGCATTTAACTAAGTACCCGTGTTAGAAATGAAGAAACCATTTCTTCAAAAACATTTGTTTTATTTTTAAACATAGTCCCCTTTTAGAGAGATACACTTCTCCCAACGTTCCGGCCATTCTTTTAACCCCTCCAACAATAGAATTTGTCGAACTCTCCAAAATATGCCTCTGTCTCGGCGATAACTTCCTCGTTTGAGCAAAATTTTTCCCGCGAGCCCTTTCTTAATGTAAGGCAATAAGAAAAAGTCGCAGGGAGCTAGATTGGGCGAATACGGGGGGCGCGGCAGCAATTCATAACGTGGTTCGTGCAGTTTGCCGGCCGGTTCGAAGTTGGCAGCCGGATCAGGTTGTTGTCCACCGTGAGCAATCGCGGCACCCATCGGGCCGACAATTTTCTCATTTAGCCAACTTATCATGTAAAATATTAATTGCCGTTCCGGTCGACACACCCACGGCCTCTGCTACTTCGCGCACTTTCGTTCGTCGATCAGCGAGAATCATGGCGTGGACTGTTTTGAATGATTTCCTCGGTAACCACGTCTGCCGGGCGTCCTGGTCGCTCCTCATCAAAAACAGATGTTCGCCCGCGTTTAAATTCGTTGAAACAATATCTAACTGTGGTCATAGATGGCGAAGTGTCCCCATAAACAGCATTCAACTTTGCTTTTATCGAAACACGTCTTACTCGAATGGCTGCCAAATCCAAACTAACCTTTAAATCAGTCTGACATTTGTTTCGCCGTCATTTGATAGATGGCCGTACACGATGATAACATCAACTTCCCTCAGGAACGCCCTTTGTCGTCAAACACGGGTACTTATTGAACCGGCCTCGTTGAACGTTTGCTAAACATTTTTAAGCCTAATAAACCCTCCGGGCCCGATCAAATACCCGCTCGAAAATTTAATGATCTATTGTTGGAAATTGCACCGTACCTATTTACCATATTTAAAAAGTCGCTAGCAGATCATAAGGTTACCAGAGATTGGAAAACGGCTAATGTAACACCATTATTAAAAACAGAGACAAAGGGGGAACCTAGTAAATACGAGTACTCGTACAGACCTAACTCCCTAACATCCATATCATGCACGGTCTTGGAACATATAGTTGCTGCTTCAATAGCGTGACCCCTCAATAGTCAAGAGTTACTCAAGGAAAATCGGAAGGTTTCCGAAAGGGTAAATCCTACGAGAGACGACTTGTGGTTTTTGTTCAAGATGTCCTTATTTCGGGAGAGTTCCAGTGGACGGGATTTCTCCAGATTTTAAAAAGACTTACGCCAAAGTATCTCAGAGTAAACCACTCGCAAAGCTCGAAGCATATGGTATTAATAAATATATTCTGGGATAGACGAAAGACTTTGAATGGTTGGATACAAAGAGAAGTCATAGATGGAGTTAGCTCAAATGCAGTAGAGGTTACTTCAGGTTTTCCCCAGGGGAGTATTATCGGACCTCTTTCATTCCCACTTTACCGTGACGACATTGACTCTGTAGCCACTAGTAAGATACGTTTATTTGCCCATGACGAAAGGGTTCTCAGAGATAACCTGGGTTGTCACAGTAGTCCTGAGGATAAAGTACCCTCAGTAGAAGACCTCAATAATATACAACGCTATTACGACAACTGACAATTGGAAATGAATTTAAAAAAGTGCGTAGCCATGCATTTGTGGAATAGTAGTAGTCCCCTCCCAAACGCCTACTACATTTGAAATACCGTGATAGTAAAAGTAGAGTTAATTAAATACTTGAGCTATACTCGCGACCTCTCCTCAGTGAAATAAGTATGTGAACAAGCAAACAAAAATTAGGATTGATGCAAAGAGTATGGTGGAAACATGACGAGGAGATTCAAGAGAGAAGGACTTCAGAAAACTTAAGTCATGAGGGATTAGGCATGGGGCACGCATATTTTATGCAAGTAGGATGAAAAACAGGTTGGCCAACGTGCTGAAAAACTGCGAATATCTTGCATGATTATATAAATTATTGATTCACAGTATTGTGGGTTCGAAAAGAAACACGAGGGGAAAGGTACACACTAAAAGGGTATTAATATAAATAGTTACAGCTATCTCTGGTGTTTAAGGCTCATTTTGTGAATTTTTTCTTAAGCTACTCAGTGAACAATTGATCTCAACATCAAGAAGCCGAAGGTATAGATTTTCAATGATAACACGAGGGTTCCACTGCACAATCTCTGTATTGACTTGCTTGTGAATAGCGAATGTCGTCAATTAATACACAGATATACGAGGATTGCTATTTATATTTTGAGCCTTGACAATACTAAGAGCTTTAGGCGCCATCTGAAGTTCCATCTGAATGTTTAACCCTTTTTCACGCTTTCTTCGGAAAATTTTGCCGTTTGATCATAACTTGTGCTGTTTCCAGTGAATCGAAAATTTTGTCCAAAAGAAAAAATGGATTTAACTCGTGAACACCTTCGTGCGATGATTCTTTACGACTTTCGATGTTGATTGGCAAGACAGGAGTGCTTCGATCAACTTACTTCCACTTTTAACGATAAAGCCTCATCCTTTGCCACTGTGAAACGCTTCTATAACGAATTCCATCATGACCACCATTCGCTCAGTGACGAAAGTCGTGAAGGTCGTCCAAATTTAGTTGTGCCAGAAAAAACTGATGCTGTGCAAGAAATAGTAAACGAAGATCGTCATGTGACTTATCGTGAGATGGAAGCATCCTTGGAGATTACTATGACGAGCATCAATAAGATATTGCATGAACATGTAGCTGTGAAAAATATTTGTTTCGGTTGGATACCGCATAGTTTGACAAAAGCTCAAAAAGATGCACGTGTCAATTGGTGCAAAGAAATGCTCAGCATATACAATCGCGGTGCATTAAAAGCTGTGTATAACATGTTAACAGGTGTCGAATCTTGGACCTAAGTGTATGAGCCAGGAACAAAACAGCATCCACTTTATGGGTCTTCCAAGACGAGCCAAATCTGTCAAAAGTGATTCTTGCACAGCGCACATCGAAGCAAATGATCGCCTGTTTCTTCGGAATAACTGCAAATTTGTCAACCGCACCGTTAGAGGAACGTAGAACCGTGAATTCTGAATGGTACACGTGCATTTGTTTGCCTGAAGTGCATGGTGAAATACGGAAAAAGAAGTGGCAACGAATGATGATTCTCCATCATGATAATGCAAGCTCTCAAAGAACGGCTGAAATAACTACCTATTTGACAGGCCAAAACGTCGAATTGATGGGTCATTTTCGGTACAGTCCTCATTTAGCACCAAATGACTTCCCAAGAAACTGCGGGAGATGCCGCAACAGTACCTTTTAACGGAGTCATTCGCTAATGTGCATTTCACCAAATGACTTCTTTTTCAATCCCGTTTATCAAGAAGAAATTGCGTGGCCAACGTTTTTCGGCGCCTGGAGAAGCCGTTGATGCGTTCAAAATGTTTTAGAGGTTCCTCCATCGGAGTGGAAAGTGTTATGAAGCCGGGACGGAGCAGTCCCAACTCCGGCAGACGCGCACAGCGGGGTGACCTGCTTCTTCTCCACCGGTTAACCGAATCTCTTGGCCAGGGAGGGGGGGAGAGTGAGGACGCGGATTTTACGGCACAATGATCGAAAGAGCAAGATGAGGGGGCAACAGGGCGCCACGCCTAATTGTTCTCGTCTCTTCTCTCGAGCACAGAGGCCTAATTTATCGCGGAACAAATTCTTCAATAGGATTAAGAGTCGGCAATCCTCTTGTACAACACTCGCGTCATTCGCACGCAATGGAGAGTCCGTCCTTCGAGGCGGCGAATCCGTGAATTGCAACCTCGAGGTTCGCATCCACGAATGTTTTCGCGCCAATAGACCAGAAGTGCAAATGGTGTCAGTTCATGAAAGCGATTATTAAATACACAAGTAGTCTCGTATTTCACGCATTAATGAAGCTTGTCATGTTTGAATTTTGTTGGTGGTCATCACTCATTTTTCGCATGTTCTATTGTTTTAGCTCTGACGATAATCTACATACAAATCATCATCATTTCCTCTACATACAGGTTGAACAGCAACAGTGATAATGGGCAACCCTGCCTTACACCCCTTCCTAACACTGCCCATCCGGACTCCCCGTTCCCACTAGCACCAAAGCCGTCTGAGACATGTACAAGTTGCGGATTAGCCTCCTTCCCCTCCAATATTTTCCTATTTTCTGCAATATACTCATTAGGTTTCCCAATTCATCTATCAAACGATTTTTCAAAATCAAAGAAACAGGCAAATACCTCCTGGTTGTGTTCTATATTCCTCTCGATTAATAATCTCATTACTGATATGGCATCACGCGTACCTCTCCCCTTCCTAAACCCAAACTGATCATCCCCTAAGTAATCATTTGCAATACTCTCTATCCTTTTTTTATGACCCTGAGAACAATTTTAGCTGCGTCGGATATCAAACTTATTGTCCTGAAGTCCTCACATGATGTAGCCTTTGCCTTTTTCGGTATAGGAACTAAAACTGATCTCACAAAGTCTTCCGGCCAGATTCCTTCCTCATAAATACTACGAATCAGCCCATATAGCCTCTTCCGCCCACATTTTTCTAAACATTTTAATAGGTCCGCGGGAATGTTATCCACCCCCACGGCCTTATTTAGTTTAATCTCCCTTAATACCCTTTGTATCTCATCGTCTAGTATGCCTCGACCTAAACTTTCTTCCTCTACGTCATATTCTTTTTCAATGTCTAGCTTTGTTGGTCGAAGTTCTTTACCATACAGTTATTCTATATACTCTTTCCATCTCTCTTGGATCTTTCCTGTGTCAACTACTATCTGTGGCGACTATTATCTTACCCGTCTTATCTGTAACTCTTAGCATAGATCTTCGTTTCTTGTTTCTTGATAAAAATTTAACTTTGCTGTACAGCACACCAATTTCACCCTTCCTCTGTAAAATTTCCATATCCTCGAACTGGGTCTTCCACCATGCTTCTTTTGCTTTATTTGTTGCCCGCCTCAATTTATTGTTTAATTATTTGTACTTCATTTTGCCTAACTCTGTTTACATTCATCCATTTTCTCCTCTCATTCATCTTTGTCATCAGCTCATCCGTGATCCAATGTTTCCTAGTCCTTTTCACGTTAACGGTTCCAATAGTGTCTTTTGCGGCTTTCGATTACCCTTTCTTGATTACTCTGCTCTTTACCATCATCCATGATTTCCTCTGCAGCCTGTTGGTACTCCTCTTTCAATCCATTTCATGCTTTTTCATTCAATTTTCTAACCTGCCGCCCCTGCCTTATTTTTTTGAAACGGACGCTATATTTCAGAACAACTAAATTGTAGTCAGAGTCCGCATCCGCTCCCGGGAAGCTGTGCGAATTTATCACACTGTTCCTAAACCTATGTCCAACCAGGATATAATCTAGCTGATACCTTTCTGTGTAACCTGGCCTTTTTCATGTATTCCTGCGTCTTTTGTTGTGTCTAAACCAAGTGTTGGTTGACTAATCCCTGTTTCCCGAAGAACTCAACTGCTTGCTTCCCACGGTCATTCCTTGCACTTAACCGTAGTTCCCCACCTCATCACCATTTCTCCTTTCGCCTTCCGTCGCATTCCAATCCCCCATCACTATCAAATGTTTCCCAGCAGCAGCACACACGATTATGTCCTCTAATTGATCGTATATCCTATCGACCTCTTCTTCCTTATGGTTGCTTGGTGGCATGTATACCTGAACAATGACCAAGTTCGTCGGTTCCGCTTTTATCTCTACTAGTAATATTCTATCCGTTGCCGGTTCTATGTTGACTACGCTCTTCCTACCTCTTTATTAAATATTATGACAATCCCTCGTTGGCTCTCGTCCTCGCCGCTGTATACTACCTTGAACAAAAAGTTCCCGGAATAACCACCGTGTGGCGCTCCCATCGTTCCGATTTGAGTTATGTTTTTTTGTTAAATTGGTACATCTGTTGTTGATATTCCCTTTAAATCTTAGTGTCATAACTTGACATTTGCAAAAGTTACGTAGCCAAGAGTACATCTATCTCTGTGTGTGTTGGCGATTTTTTACAATTGCAGAAATGGATTTAAATTTGCAACAACGAACTTGTATTAAATTTTGCGTAAAAAACGGATTTAGTGGCGCACGGACGTTGGAAATGTTGGAAAAGTGTTTCCGCAACGATTCTCTAAAAAAAACGGTCGTTTACCAGTGGCACGAGCGGTTCAGAAGTGGTCGTGAGTCAATCGAAGATGATGAACGCAGTGGCAGACCATCGACATCGAAAGTCGGTGAAAAAATTGATAAAGTAAAAGAAATGTTGGTCAATAACCGCAAATTAACCATCAGAGAAATAGCGGAGGACTTGAACATTGCCTATGGATCCGCCCAAGACATTGTGGTTAATGATTTGGGTTTCCGTCGTGTAGCAGCAAAAGACCTCAATTTCATGCAAAAAAGAGACCGTGTTGACGTCGCAAAAGACATGATTTGCGAGGCTGAATCCGATCCCACATTCATCAAAAGGATCATTACTGGAGACGAGACGTGGGTTTATGAGTACGACACGCAATCCAGACATCAGGCAAGTGAATGGCGTTCACCAAATGAGCCGAGACCAAAAAAACCACGTCGTTTTCAGTCAAAAAAGAAGGCAATGCTGACGGTTTTCATGGATTACAACGGTGTAGTGCATCATGAATTTTTGCCAGAAGGCCAGACAGTAAACAAAGAGTATTATTTGGGCGTTATGAGACGTTTGCGTGAAGCAATTCGCCGAAAGAGAACAGAAATGTGGGCAGAAAACTCGTGGATTTTGCACCATGATAACGCACCGTCGCACAGTGCTATCATTATTCGTAATTTTTTGACGAAAAATGCAACAAATACCATCCAACAGCCACCGAATTCACCTGATTTGGCTCCCTGTGACTTCTTTCTGTTCAATCGAGTTAAAAAACCATTACGGGGAACGCGTTTTAGCAGCCGAGAGGAAGTAATGGAAAAATCGCAGGAAGCACTGATGGACATACCGAAAACCGACCGTAACTTTTGCAAATGTCAAGTTATGACACTAAGAATTAAAGGGAATATCAACAACAGATGTACCAATTTAACAAAAAAACAGAACTCAAATCGGAACGATGGGAGCGCCACATGGTGGTTATTCCGGGAACTTTTTGATCAAGGTAGTATATTATATATATCCGCTTATTAGGTCCTGCTGCTGTCGGTTTTCCTTTGCAAGGGGTTCGTAAGATGACCACCGCGGAGGCCTTGCCTTTCCCGCTGCCGGGCACGACACGGCCCATTGGGCTGAGTCCTGTAGGGGCCAGGACTCATATTCTCAGTAGAATCCACCATTTAAATCTTGGGAATGATAATTGAGTTGGTTTCCCGTTGCCTTCCTCAATAGAGATTTCAACGTGACGGTATCATTCAATGGCCCCCCCACTGGGGTCAGACGCGTTTGCAGCCGCCTCACAGAGGAACAGACTCCGTGTGGACCTTTCGTCTGGCTACGAATCTTAGACCTTTCTGACAGATTTGGCCCTACCAGGGGCCTTCGCTTCCTTCCACTTCAACCATGTCAAATTAATGTACGATTTGGGGCTGGCAAATCGCCGTTTAATTGTTAAGGGGAAGGCTGGGGTAGTGGACATTAGTTTTGGATCGTGTCAAACAATTTTGACAAACATTTTGGGCATGACGCGCGTCGCATCGAAAGTCGTCCCGCGGGTGCTGACTGATGAACAGAGACAAAAACGTGTGGACATTTGTCAGGAACTGCTGAATCGAGCCATTGCCGAGCCAGAGTTTCTTAAAACCATCGTAACCGGTGACGAAACCTGCGTTAACGGGTATGATGTTGTGAAATAGACCCACTCTTCTCAGTGTAAATGTCCTCATCCTCCGTGACCAAAGAAATCTCACATGTCCCGGTCGAATGTGAAGGTCATGCTGGTGTGTTTCTTCAGGGCAAGGGCTGATTCATTACGAATTACGATTACTATACGTTATGAACGAACCGTCAAGAAAGATTTCTACTTAAAGATTATGAAGAGGCTAAGGGTCGCAGTGAGCCGAAAGAGGCCGGACATGTGCAGAAACAACGCATGGCCTTTCCATCACGATAACGCGCCGGCTCACACGGCCTCCCACAAAATTTTCGTGAACTCCGTGATCCTGCTGCCACCCCTCTCCAGAAGTGGCTCCATCAGACGTTTTTTTCCATATAAAAATCAAACTTGAAAGAACGGCGATTCGACTCGATTGCTTATATGAAAACTAATTGTACGGCGGACCTGAAGAGGGTTCCTGAGGTTGCTTACCAGGCACGGTTCCGGAGCTGTAAGAAACGTTGGCAAAGGTTTTTCGTCTGCCAAGGCACGTACTCTGAGGGTGACAAGTCCCATTAAGCTGTATCCGTCGAAATAACCAAGTTATAAAATCAGCCCTGTATTTTTTGATCACACCTTGCAATACATAGAGCATTAGAGTGAGCGATGTTGCCAGTATTAGTACATGCTTGGTCATTTTTCAAGGTCTAGAAGCCACCAAGCAATCAGAAAGGGAAGAAGTCGCAGGGGAATACGAGCAATTAGAGGAAATTTTGTGTTACGAAATGCAGGCGAAGGAAGAAATGGCGGTGAGGTGTGAGGTTCACGACCAAGAAACGACCGTGAGGAGACATCTATTGTAGGGTTCTGAAGGAGATACGGCTAAATCATAACGAATAATCGGTTTCGACAACGCAGCAGGCTCATCCACTCATTTAATGCACGTGGGTTGGGACGATATCATACGTTATAGGGATTTATATGTGCTTCGCGCGGGCAGGAAAAGTTAATGGAAATAGAGCGGTATATTAGAGTTGATTTGAGTAATCGTCGAGTTATTTGAAACAGGTACACGAGTCAAATGGCGGAGGGCAGTAACTGGCGGCAGAGTGCAACGGGCTTGCTTTTTATCGCCGGCACTTTTCACATAGGCCGACTCAATGTAAACGGCAGGGCTAAGCTGTGAACACATGAGGTCTCTGAGCTGAGCTACCGAGAGGACTGAGCTGTGAACAGATGAGATCGCTGAGCTGAGCTACGGAAAGGACTGAGCTGCGAACAAATGAGGTCGCTGAGCCGAGCTACGGAGAAGACTGATCTGCGAATATGTGAGGCCGCTAAGCTGACCTAAAGAGAGGACTGAGCAGCGAACAAATGAGGTCGCTGAGCTGAGCTACGGAGAGGACTGAGGGAAGAACAAATGAGGTCGCTGAGCTGTACTAAAGAGAGGACTGAGCTGCGAACAAATGAGGTCGCTGAGATGATTAAGTCAGTTACGCTCGCAGATCAGTATCACGCAATGGTAAAGCAAACGGCAGATACATGGGAATTTCAAGGAAAAATGAGTGCCCTGGGAAGAATGGGGATCAAGATGTTTCGGTTGCTAACGTACTGGCTTCCCTCCCAGCGGGCCCGGGTTCGAATCCCGGGTGGGGCAGATATTATTCAGTGGTATCCCGATCCCTCCTTGAGGTGCGTTGAGGCGAGCACTTTGAATGAGTGCGACTTCCGTGGGATGGTACGTTGAGCAGCGGATCCCTTGGCGCCTTTCCTTTTTAGAGTAGGCTAATGCCGGCGCCGGGTGTCTCTCCACCCTTCATCCTTTCCCATCCATCCCCAATGGCGCAGATGACCTCGGCTGTCGGTCGCCTCCCTCCCCTGAATCTACAATGGGAACAATGCTGGAGGTAAGGAAATGGCAACAAGAAAATAAATAATAATAGGTTCTTTCGAGCTGTACGAAAATTGAATCAAACATCGTGTGAATGAATTGCACGTGGTTCATGTACTTGCGCTATATTCTAGAAAAGAAGGGACATAAAGAGACGGATTTCTTCGGCAAAAGAGGCTTTGCTCAGAGATATTAAATAATTCCAGGTATCTGGAGTGAATTTCAGAAGAAAGTATCAGTGGCGACTCAAATAATGAAGCACATGTGTCGTAGTGCTTCATTGAGCAGGTGGCTCTTGTGTCGGGGCGGATGAGTCGAATGGGGGGAAAGGTAGGGGCAAATTCGGAGGTTCGATGGAGGGAGGGGGCGGAGAGTTACCTATTTTATGCAGGTAGAATACCTTGAAAGAGAAGTAAAAGCATTAATTTATGCGCGGACTCGTTGGCTGGTGCCTCAACGCCCCTCGCCACGCTGTCGTTGAGGCGACTTGCGACATACCAGAGTTGTATAAAAAGTATTGGAAATGTTTCGTCTTCGAAACCTTTTCCGCGACTCGAAGACTCCCGGAATTCGGAAGTCGGATTCCGGAAGCTTCGTAAGGGTCCGCGTGCAAGCTTCGTTGACGGCATTCAGAGCCCCATTTTGGTGTCCTTTATGGGAGGACATCATTTTTGGGAATGGGAAAAAGTCTGCTGGTGTCAATCAAGAACAGTGAGGGAACCGTCGCGATGCCATTGCATAAGGTCCTTGTAAGCAGACATTCGACTTTGCTCTTTTGGCCGTCTGTCCTTCGGGACAAGTTTAGCGCAGATCTTACATATCACCAAATTTTCTGGAATAATGGTGGGTGCACCGTCATATAATCAATGCCAATATGAACTGCAACCATGCGCACACTGAACTGACGCTCTGAATTTAGAACTTGACGCACACGTTGCACGTTGTCGTCGAGTCTTGATGTCGACGGCCGTCCAGCGCAGGGCTTGTCCCCATAACTCTCTCGGCCATCGTCGAAGAGCTTATGCCACTTCAAAACCGCACTTTGTGACATTCTTTCATCCTTGAACACTTGGCGAATCATACCGAATGTCTCAATTCCCGATTTCCGCAATCCAACACAAACTTTAATGGCCTACCGCTGTTAAATCGTTCGCTGCGATTTGCACTTGGAACGAGTCACCCGACAGGGGTCCACTATAAACACGATTTAGCTTGCACCAACGCTCGCAGGCGATTGGCCCGTGTTGAAAGGTCAGACCTCCCACCACCGAACCTGCGAGGCGAGAGCGAACTGCGACGTGGTCACTTTGGGAAGATGAGGTTCCCGATAATTTTTATGCAATCTTGCATTTTTTGCAGAGCCATTTTTATTTCCATGGAAATATCTATATACGTACGAGTAGTGCGGAGAGTGAAATAATTCCTCAGCCATAACCTTTTGCATCAGAACTTTATGATAGAGTTAAGGACAAATAACAAACGATCAATGTGTATAAAGAAGTCGTACCGCTCTTCTCTTAAATGATAGAAACACTTTCTTTCATTTTCATAATTAGTGCAACGATTATTGGGAAGCTCAGGGCACGGTAAGCGTCACTTCGGGTGTCCAGCAAGGAAGTGTTATCGGTCCGCTATTATTCCTTTTATACATTAATGACATCGGGTCTCAAGTTTCCAGTAAACTTCTTTAATTCTCTGGCGATGCTGTGATATATAGGGAAATATCCAGTCTTGAAGATGTGGCATGATTAACTAACGACCTAAATTTAAACCAAAAGTGATGCAATACATGGGCGCAGGAATTGAATTTGAATTAATTTGTTTCGATAAATCTGTGGAGGAGAAGTATTTCACCCGGGAACACTTACACTGCCAAGGGAACCAACATAAAAAACGCAGAATTGGTAAAATACGACCATTCCGAGAGAAAGGACTTTGCCGATTGTTATGAAAAGTGGAAGAGAGACGCTGGGATAAGTGTGAGTGAGGTCTCCCAAGGGCAAAGTACGTACTTTTATAGGGGCGACTAAGACCTCCTCGTTGTTTTAGTTTCGGCTATATTTCTCAAAATATTGAATGGCTGGATCCTTGCCGGACAGGACTCGTATTAATTCGTTTTAAGGGTTCACGAAATATGCACATTTTAGCATTCAGGTCCCGTTTTTCACGAATCCGCAAGGTGAAAATATGATGTAGAAGAGACTACTCAAGGATCGCGGGACGAATAAAGTTTTGAATGGGATTCCATGGTGCAGTTTTAAATCTGAGCAAATAAAAAAAAGAAGAGAATCCTCGAGTCGAGAGCATGTTGACTTCAGGGGTATAGGAGTTTGAGTGAACGCCCGGGAATACAAGCCGTGGAGGGGATGAGGGGGAGGGGCAGACTCTACACGAAAGTTAGAAAGGGAAAGAATGAAGATACGAGGCAAGTGATGGGCGCCTCTGGTGCAGCCAAGAATCCAGAGACGAGCGATCTAATGGTATGACCACGTCGGGTCGGGAAAGGCGGCCAAGGCCTCTTCTACGATGGAATGGTCACCATCAGGTGGAACGAAAAGGTGAACACCCCATCTGACGGGCGGCGTTCGAAATGCTCTGCTCGAAGCACCTCAAGTAGAGATCGGGATACCCCTGAAAAATATCTGCCGCCTCCGGGAGTCGAACCCTTCGGGCCTCTTCGCCGAGACTTAAGGCTTTGAGGAAATCGAGCTCTGTAATCTCCACGGAGGAGGATTCCAAGAGGGGGAGGGAGGTTGTGACCCCCGCGAGGAAAGGACGCGGAGCCATCGAAGACTAGTAATGAAGAACCGCTTAGAGGTTTACGCAGTTTTACAGGGTCATATTATAATTTTTGTCGCAAAATAAACATTGAGAATTTAATATTAAATTCGCTAGAAAGTGTGGTGCAGATTTTTGGTCCAACAAGATCTGTATAAAAAGTTACGGAAAAAAAAGACTTATGTAAGATATTGCCGCTATCCCTCAAAATTCTTCAAACGACTTCCCTTGAGCGTCGACGCACACGTTTGTGAGCGGCTTTTGCACGACTGGAAGGCTCACCGGTTGGCGGATTACTTAAGGGTTCGCGTGCAAGCTTCTTTGACGGCGCTTCTCCCGCGCCCTCTCCCATATTCTACATCTACACAATACCCCGCAAGCCGCCGCAAGGACGTGTGGCGGGAGGTGCCAAGTCACCACCCGTAAAAGAGAATAAAACCACATGCAAAACCAACACGTTCATGCCAATCTACACCCACACAGGCGAATACGATATTCATGAGAAAACCTTTTGAACTTACACACGCGCAAATACATAATGCTATCGACTAACATACACATGCACCTACGAATGTATTTTATGTCATGGCTTGTAAATCGAATGTCTTTAATACTTCTATATTGACTATTCTGTAAATGTAAAAAAACTGCCCTATGCCCAAACGCAAAACTAAAGGGAAACGGTCTGAAAACGATGCGAAGCTCCACAATCCATCAACGATAACTTGAGAAGAGCGATCAGCTGGGAGCATCCGTGGTGGCGACGAATGTCCCGTGGACCATTTCTGATTCCGTTTCTAATGATGGGGCAAGTTCAGGAGAAGGAATCCACAACGCTGAGTCCGAGGAGGATCACTTTTCAATGATCCAAACAGTTTGGAAGGTGCACTAATGGGGTTTTGAAGCGCACATTAAGCGTTTGCGTCTTCCTTCTTTTCGAGTCGCGAAATAAGTGCGCCGCCCTCGTCCACCTGCTTTGTCGGGCGATGACTGCGTTTCTCTCGGGAGGATCGTCCGCGGGAGAGCCAGGAGTGAAGAGACGGACGGCTCAGCCAATGGATGAGTCGCCAATGCTCACTCCGCTCAAACACGACGGAGGCGCTCGTCCACTTGTCCTGCTCGCTCGCGGTCGCCCATCGGTGATTGACCATCTCACTCGGGGCCACTCGGAACATGGGAAAGGGGGATTTTAAGCAGCGCAATGGATTCGCGAGGAGGAGGATTGGAAAGAAAAGAAATGCAAGATATGATGAAGAACCGAAGAGGGAAGTAGGACAACAGAGACCGTAAATATAATTACATGCAACTTACACCAATTTACTTGCAAAGATTCATCTGAGGGAAATACGAACAAGGAATTTACATGCAGGTTATTAAATCATTATTTATCGACCACGCTACCACACAAAGATGCTAATAGCCAGGAGTCATAATAATCAATACTCCATGATATACTGGACCCCAAGAATACTCATTTAATGCGTAAATAGGTGTCGACAACTTTCAGTGCGTACGTTAGTCCAATTTGCCACACAGAGTGAAATAAAGTGAACCACTCCTCGAGGGGTGGAGGCTAATGATGGCGACGGATTCCTCGGTGTGCGTCGTTAGAGCCAGGATACACTTCTCATCCGCGTTCCGAGCAGGACCTGGGCATCCGTGGTCATTGGTCCCCGGAGCGACCTGGTCCACCCACGACCGTCACAGATTCAACGTGAAATTTCAAGGATGGCGCCGGCGCTTAAGCGTCGGGTGACGTCTGGAAACAAGAGTTCCTGGAAGTGGCCCGCTTGAGTTGAGCGCGTTTGGCAGGGGGAGCTCCCTGCTCGAAGGGCAAACGAGGAATCAATGAAGATCCCCAGAGAGTTGGGTGCGCGCCCGAAAGAGAGAGTATGCGCTTAATTTCCCTCAGATCGACTACGATAACAAATCAACGACGAAAGGCAATGTCGACGTTAATCCATCCGTCAGGATGAAAAAATATCATTAATCGGAAATAACTTCCCAATTTTGCAAATCGATGGAAAAGAGAGGGCTAATCACGCGATCTACGCAACGGGCCTCCAGGTGCACGCCCCCCCCCAATTATAATCCTTCCGTCCACGCAACGGAAATTTCACAGCCAGGAAGCGTACCGAGTTTATTATACGCGTTCGAATGATTAAAGGTTTGGAAAACTAATTCACATTCCAAAACCGCTTCTACAGAGCGCAAAACACCATTTCCCCGACAAATTCCGTTTCTTCGGCTCCTCATAATATCATCATCATTTCATCCAAAATGGCTATTGACGTCCTCCCACTCCTCGCTAAGCTATCCCTCCACAGCCTTCGGCATTATTCCATCCAATTCTCGACGTTTCCTCAATCCCCTCGCGCGGTCTTCTTCGAATGATTACCCTCCCCCTACTACTTGCCTCACTATTCAATTATTTCCCGTTTGCTTTCTATGTTTGTTTATTCGGCTCACTTCTGGGAAATGAAACCAATATTTTGATAGAATAGTGATGCACCCTCTCACTCGAATGACGCACCTCAGCGAAGAGGCTAAGCGTGGCGGGGTCAGTGTGGCGCCGTCGTCGGTCGCATCTAACTTATATCGCCCGCATCGACCGACTGGAGAATCACTCGCACGCACAGGAAGATCGCCACTCGACGACCGGGATAGACAGACGGCTGAACTGAGGAAAGAGGCGGGGAACACCAATCATCGCAAATTCCGCGGGTAAATGCCGCGCACAAAGAACGAACAAAAAAATTTTCGTTTCTTGATGAAACAACTGTTGATTGGAACACTTAACCTGCAAAACAATTCAAACCCTTTCCTAAATCGGTAAAAACTTTTAAGTACCTATGTAAACAGTTTGAGTAATAATTTGATTAATGTGTTATGTAAAATTGTATGTAACAGCGTAGTTTTGATTTTTTTCTTGTTGATTGGGAAACTGATGTAAATGAGATATTCTGTTTTTTTTTGTGTTAGAGATTGATACTTGGAAGTTTCCTTTAAGTGCATTGTTTTTTTTCCTGGCTGATTTTACTTATTATCTTTTGTGATATTGATTGGATTTGAGATGTCATGTAATTTTACCAAGGAAAGTTTAATTGTAACATTTGGGACTTGTGTGCCACCTGACATAGTCTATCTGCTCGTGCGAGTTTTAATAATAATGCAATGAAATATTTCCTCGAAGTAACAAATGCCAAATTAATTCAGGTAGCACAGTAAATATTAATATAAAATTAAACTAGGAACAATATCTTTACAACTACCATTCTAAGTTTTTACAATAATCTTCTCAGTAAATTCTCTCAGAATGGCTGGGGAAAGGCAGAAGTGTGAACCAACAATAAGGAACTCTAAAAAAAGCCACACTGTGCGATGAAACAAATTGTTCCGTCCATATGGAAAAAACTAAAAGAAATAACGCGCATTCGTGAATATGATAACAGTAGAAAAAGAGATGAAAGAGAAAGGTGAGGTGGCCAAACGAGATGAAGCACCAAAGCACCACACTCATGCAAGGGAAGCTTACAAATCATCGAACCACGAGAAGTTAGAGGCAAAATGTACATTTTTGAAAGAATCTCAGAAAAATTACGGGTTTTAATTGATTGAGCGTGGGGATGAAAGGAAAACAAAGTAATGTACTGGTGAGAAGATACCCTAGCATCAAGGGCCGCACGCAATGTGATGAATTTTCCAAAACCCAAGAAGGATTTATCTTCTTGCGTATACAGCACACAGAAGTAAGAATGTGTAGTTTCGGCAGAAGTTAATTCTTCTTCTTTCCTTTGAAAGTGAGGATCGAGTATCATGGAAAGACTAAAGAATCACGCGGCCGGCAGCCAAGACGGACTCATTGGAAAGCTATTTGAAATGCTGGGAAGTTCTTTGGACCCATTTCTAATCCACTTATTTACTATAATAATTAAAAATAATAATAGTTCCAAGGCACAAAAAGGGTTCTCGTTAGTAACGACTGTCACTGCTTACTGACAGCACTGACCTGACACTGACCTGCACCGCGAGCAAATTGATAGACTGGTATTAAATTGGATCAACTCTTCCCTATCTGGTTTTGCCCTAAAGATAGGGTCCACCAAGTACTGTCAAATGAATTCAATGGGATATCCGGCGAGCCGACAGGAAGTGTTCTGGGTGTTCTTAAATATGCATTCTACTCTGAATGCATATTAATATGATATTGCGAAATCCTATCAAGACTCCCGCAACGCCATATTAATGTTGAAACACATAGACTACCAATTCTTTCTAATCTACGTGTTTCAATACCATGTCATAGCCACCAATTTGAGCGCCTGCAGAGAGTGCATCATCTCCCGGATAATTGGAACGAACTCCGATTGCCACGAATTATAAAATAAATCCATGGTTTTGGAAAAATAATGACATGAGAATAAATTTGAATAAAACCAAACTGTCAACTTCTAGAGAGGTAGGAGTAATTTAAATTACCGCTACTGAATAATGGAAAATATCTTGGAAGAATAAAATGCTTCAAGCACCTGGTTGCAACTTTAAGGAAGGATTTGCATTGCAGATTGCAAGTAGAATGCATCAGAGTATGTTAAGGGAAGGCGACCGACAACTGAGGTCATTTGAGCCATTAGGGATGGACAGGGCAGGTTGAAGGGTGGAGAGAAATCCGGCGTCGGCATTAGCCTACATTTATGAGGAAAGGCGCGAAGGGGTCCACAGCTTAACATCCCATCCGATGGACACCACACTCAGTCAAAGTGCCTTCCACAAAGCACCTCATGTTCATGAGATACCACTGAAAAATATTCGAAGCCTCCGGGATTCGAACCTGGGCCCTCTGGGTTGAAAGCCAGTGCGATAGCCACCGCCAAAATCTCAATACCAAATGCAACCCAATTAGGGCATTTAAAGCATTGCACTCTGTCATACGAACATCGGGCCCAAGTAGGTAGGAAACGAAAACGCGCATAGGAAGCATTTGTTAGGTTAATCATTGACTATTGTTCTTAAATTTGGGATCCTAATCTAGTAAGACAAATAGAAAAATTGCAACGATTAGCGGTTGGATTTGTTGCGAGGGATTTCAAAAGCAAAGCTCGCGCGACAAATGGGCTGAATACGTAGAATGGGGCACATGAGGAGAGGGACAAAGGCGCACCCGACGGGAACATGCGAGGTCCCCATGTAGGGATCGAGATACCTCTGAAAAATATTCAACACCGCCGGGATTTGAACCCGCGCCCTCAGGGAGGGAAGCCAGTACGTTAGGCCCCGCACCATCTCGATCCCCCGGCTGCTCTCTTCAGCCTCTCCAGCCGATTTAAGCACACTCCAAGGCTCTCGATCCAGTCATTAAAAATCGATACCAAACTTAAATGCATCACAAAAGGTAACGCCTCCATTTTAAAAATGAAATTTCTTAGAAAATATTACAGTGAGCATTCGTTCAGAATTCTAAATTTAAATATTCCTCCAAATGTTAAATCATATTCTGTTATCTATTGCACCCTTCACGACATTTCCCGAAAATAACGCTTCGTTTTCAAATTATTTACACTTATACTTCACGATAAATTAAAACTAAGCGGCCTTGAATCTCAACATTGGACCCGTCGCCCAAGGAAGCTGGACTGAGGGCCGCTAATTGGCACTGCAAACAAGGCAGGAGTATGTTCAACGAAAATGCGACCGTACCAAGGCTAGGGGCAGCCGACTGTACAGTTAATTCATATTACGAATATTAAGAGTTGAGCATTAATAATTTGTCTCACAGGGCTTTCCTTGCCCAGCACACACACCAGATTGGAAGAACAGCCGAGGCAACCGGGCTCGTCGAGGAACACACGTGACGAACTTCCGACCTCTCAACAGGTGTCTCTAATGACTTTAGCAAAGAGCATACGAAACACCTGGTATTTGCATATTGTATCAATCAAAATTAGTACAGAAATAAATTAAGAAACTGGGAAAAAGACGAATTACAATGATATTCAAAACAGATTTTCGGGAGGGAGGTCGAAAATAAAAGAAGCCCTTACGATGTAAGCATATCACGAGCACAAATAACTCCAACTTAGACAGGCAAATAATGTTTCAATAAATGAACACAATCACTAAATTATCATAATTTAACCGCCTTTCCATGAAAAAATTAATATGCATGTATTAGTAATATACCTGTAGAATATCAAAATATAATTTCAACACATGTTGATGAAAAAACGACTGAATACTTGTAAAATACACTACAGCTTCCAAATTATATTTTAACGATCGATCATTCAGCTTCGTTATGAAACGGCTGCCCGCCGGAGTGATGAAATAGGGAAGAGAAAACTGAACATTCGAAGCCTCTCGACAAATCACCGCGAACAAATGGTATTGAAAACTTACAGTTGGGTGTCGTGCCAACCACTCCGCGATCCGATAGAGATAGGTGACAGGGCGAATGGAGGGGTGGCGCCTGAAGCACCCGGACAGTCTCCCGCCCCTATCCGCGTCTCGACCTTACTCCTCTCGAACCAAGGGCCTTGGAGGCGGCAAACAGAGCGATGTGCGCGCGGGAGGGCGCGCTCTTCCGGCTCACGTGCACGAGAATACACGGCACGTGACCTGAGGGCGGGTGCCGTGGTGCGCACGCACGTAGCCGCGGGACGTGGGGGTGGAGTGCTCCACGGGCAACAGGAAGGAGCACGGTCCGAGGGTCGCCAAAAATCCTGCCTCAAGTTGACAGATCATGGACCAATTCTGATTGTTGTGCAAACGAGAAAATTAGAGGAAATATGCCACACAAACACCATGATGAACTTGATTTGCACCAAAGGAGGGAAGTCACCCCAGGGAAGAAAATCACCCCCAAGGAAGTGTTATTGGGCCGATTCCATTCTTAATGTACATTAATTACTTAAGCTCCGACGTTAGTAGCAATCTCAGATTATTAGCTGCCGACTTTTGACCGAAGTTTTGAAATTTTGGAGCAAAGGAACAAGGGGAGCAGGACATCAATTATGAAACAGAGGGTTCAGTGCTGACTACGGCAGATCAAGTTCAATATTTGGTGGGGGTACTAACACCACGCCTTTCATGGGGAGCACACATCAGGCCAATACACGGATACGTTTTAAAGAAACTCGGCTTCATCATACGTGGGGAAAAGTAATGAGAAAGTAAAAGAGAAGAGTCATTTCGCTCTAGTTAGGACACTTTTGAAATACACTGGAAATATTCGGGTCCTTGGGAGAAAGTATTGCATAAAGAATTACATAAAGTTCAGAGAAAATCCGCCAGATTCGTTAAAAAATGTCACGATAATGAGACGAGTGTGACAACAGGCCTTATATGGGATTCAGGCTGGGAGCCACTGGAGATGCGAAGAGAACAAGCGAAACTTGGGACTTGGGAGAAAGGTTCAGAACACACGAGAGTAGCAATGACACTAGAGGAAGTAGTATGGCCCTGCACTATTTAACTAGGTTAGACGACAAAGATAAGAAAAGGGAAAAATACTGCAGTACAGAGAGATACAAATATTCGTTATCCAAGTATCATTGTAGAAAGAAATCGCAGCCATAATATATATATATATATATATATATATATATATATATATATATATATATATATATATATAGTAAAGAAATTCGATTTATAAGTGAAGACAAGTGTCGACGCCACGTAGAAAGCAGTTATATTCGTAGATGTGTGTATGTTAGTTGCTAGTATACTATGTATTTGCATTCTTGTAAGTTAAAATGAGTTTTGCGGGGATGCGTCCCTGTGGGTATGAATCGACAGGTATTTGTTAGTTTTTACATGTGGCGTTATTCCGTTTCACGGGTGATGGACTACCCCCCCCCCCCCCCACGCCACACGCCCCTGAGGGCTATCGTCATGGACGTAGATCAAGGATGAGAAACCAATTCCACCCACAGTTAAACAAACTTGCTTTATCATTCGAAAATGTTATCGTTTCTCTGAGTATGCTATAATTCATTTTGCGTAACATATGACGCCTACCCAGAAATACTTCTGATGAGCCAACATAAACACACTAAATAAATAAAAAATTATGACGACATTTCTAGAGATATCGGCTACGTAACTGTCCATTTCCTCCCGGAGTAATAATGCGGCAAAGAGGAAAATCATTTAGCCCTACATGAAAGGCAACAAAGGGAAAGGGTCAAACCCTCCGAACTGAGTGCACGACGTAAAATGCGATCTAAGGGAAGAGAGGGCATCGAGTCAATCAGAGAGCGACAGCAAGTACGTGTGTGGCTGCCCTTCGACCTGCCTTTGTTTCCTATTAGGGCAACGGAAAATGTCACCCTGAAGGGGTGACATTTTCCGGTGCCCTAACCTACGCGGGTAGTTCAATAATTCCGTAGACAATCTAAGAGATGGCGCTCGTAGTCTAGGAAGAGATTTGCTTTTAGTGATCCTCATGTCTCACTATGTTGCCGCTAAAGATTCAGTGAAATCCGTCATGATTTCATTTTCATAGCTGATTGAGCCAGCAAACGTTTGCTTATTTAGAGAAACCGAAAAAATAAGTTTCATGCGGTGACTATGCACTTCTTTTTAAATGGCTTAACACCGAAAGAGTTCAAAGCCGAGTTGGATTAAGTTCATGGCACATCCTCTCCTGTCTTTGCGACCGTTTACGATTGGGCTAATGAGTTTAAACGTGGCCGTGCAAATGTTTAACGCCGTTCGGGACTTCCATCGGAAATGACTTCCTCCGACATTATTGACAAAATCCACGATATGGCTTCGAGCGATCGACGAATCAAAGTTCGCGAAATGGTTGAGGCCACAGTCATGTCACAAGGCACTACTGCGTCTTCAATTTTGCACGAAAAATTGGGCGTAATAAGTCCATGCTAAATGAGTGCCGCGTTTCTCCGCGAGGACATTTAACGTCCTGAGATATCAGCCTTCGAATCTTGAGGTGACCCAGTGACTCTTTTGAATCCAAAATTGAAAAAATGTTTAGGCGGAAAACGATTCACGTCGAACGAGGAGGCCATCGCCAGCACAGATGCTGTATTTAGAGGACCGTCCGGAATCCTTCATTTTGGACGGCTTAAACAGTTGGGACAAACGGTGGAGTGCATCGAGCTAAAAGGAGATTACATTGAAAAATTTAAAAAATCAACCAAATAATTTGTTTTCTGTTTTTTCCTAGGGACTCATGGAACGATCCACGGATATTGCCCTCGTTGCATAATCAAGGCTAATACCGAATTTGAGGCATCATTGGATACGCCAAAATAATAGCTTGAAAAACCTCGTTTACAGATCCGCTGAAAGGCTCCAGATTCGAAATTTGCAGCAAAGAGCCGCAGGACGAATTCAAAGGAGAAGAAAACCAACTTTCAAATAATGATTTTACTGAAACATAGGAAACGGGGCGCGTGTTGAGAAGAAGAGCGTCTGATTTAGAAAGGTGGAGATGAGGAACAGAAATTAGAAATGTTGTGATTATTTTGACTGTATTGATTTTTTGTGACTCTTTTTGAAATTTGACTGTAGCCTTCTTTGCCTTCTTAATGCCGATCTGACTTCCCCGTTGTACCATCTTGGTTCCTTACTGTCGCATTGGAGTTTGGACGGGATGTACGTCTTCATTCCTTCGCGTAAAATATTTAAGAAATAAATCCAAGTGTTATCTGCATTGGTTGTCAGTTTTTTTCTTGTATTCTGGCAATATATTTTAAAATAATTTTTAAATATTGTCGTAGTCCGTTAAAATTTGCCTTGTTGTAAAGGTATATTCTACGCTTTTCTTTGTTTATTTTGACGAACTTAATTTTAACTCTACAAGAATAGCATTATGGTCACTGATTCCGTCCATTATTTCAATGTAAGTTATAATTTCGGGCATAGAAGTCGCAAAGATATCTAGTATGCTTTGGCCCCGTGTTGGTGATTTAACAATTTGTTCTAAGGAGTGTTTAGTGAATATATGAAGGAGTTCTTGGCATGAATCTCTCTTTTTGGCAGATTTTCCTACGCAGTAGTTGTCCCAGTCAATTGACGGTAGATTTGTGTCACCAGCGATTATATTAATACCGTTGCTATGTCTGCTGCTGAGAGTGGATATTTGTTCGTCGAGCATGTGTAGAACATCTTTGTTAGAATCTGGGGGTCTATAAAATGAACACACGAATAGGCTTCTGCCATTGTAGTCCTTAATGTTGCACCAAACGCTTTCTATGTCATCTACGAGTACGTCGCATTCATATCGTTGGCTACTAAGATGTGACTTTACTGCAATGAATACTCCCCCACCCAATCTATTTGGTCTGTGCCTTCTGTAAGTTGTGAAACCGTTGGGAAAAACCTGATTGTTTGCTATATCTCCCGTGAGCCAACTTTCCGTTCCAACTACTATGTCTGCGTTTGTACTGACAAAAATATGTTCAATATCCGATATTTTGTTTCTAATTCTACGGCAGTTTAATGTTATAATTTTAATTTGGCCAATTACTTTTTGTTTTCCGGTTTTATGTACGCTAACAAAACTGTTTTGAGACGATTCGTGGTGAACAGAGACAAAAGAATTACATTCACTCGCATTGCTAGCTGTTATGTATTTAGAAGCACCAACTTTATTAAATTTACGTGGGTTATATGTTGTTTTGACGGAAGTGTTTGTTTGTTCAATTTTTTGGGGATTTAAGAGGCATTACCTGATCTGAATTGACAAAGAGCGCTGGATTCTACTTTATTTATCCCAATATATGACCTACGCTCTTGCCTACTAGCTATGCTAAACCCTCGAAACGTGTTCGTGTAACCTATGCGCTACCAACTGCGATGCCTCGGCAGAATAATAGACCCCGGAGCGATTAAGGGGTACCCGACACGATGAGAGGACGGGCCTCAGATCAACGAAGTCCGCTCCGATTCCCCGGCAATAATCCCAGCAATTTCTGATTTAAACCCTCAATTCGTCTCCAAACGAGCCTTCCGCGGTCTATACGCGGCACAATACTACATACACTTCATTTAATTGGGACCTTCAACTCCGCCTCGACTCGCTTCACCTCCGAGTGCATCTCCTTAAAGGAGCGCAGTATCTCTTCATATCCACGTTCCGAGGCGTCGTTTGTCCCGACATGAGCCACAATGCGTAGCTTGGAGCAGCCCGTATTACTGACGGCCGCCTTCACCGCCTGGGGTATCCCGCCGCCTGGTATACACCAGGACGACAAGAATCCAACACCTCCCTCCTGTTGGACTCTGCGTCGCAGCGGATTCATGATACGCCGGACATTGGAACTACCTAATATAACGGTTCCCTCCCTTCCCGACCGCTGATGCCTTACCCTAGGCAGTGCCCTCGGAGTAGGGGTAGGGGCTGCAGGTACGGTGGTGCTGTCATCCGACAGCACCTGGTACCTGTTGGAGACGGGGATGGTATCTGCCTCCGCAGACTCCAATCCTCGCCGCAGCGTTACCTTCCCCTTGCCCAGAGAGACGACACTCCAATCGTTCGACCTACGGACGTGAGACACTCCCTCGTTGGGAGATGGGACACGGGGTAGGTCTCTAATCGCCCAGCCACGTGTAGCATTCGGACGAATCCGTGCGTCCCTTTGGGCGTGGCGGGTTTTCGTATTCCCACCCTGAGCACCATCTCTCCTGAGGGGAGTCCTCCGGCCGGCGATCTCCGATCGAAGCTCCCGCACCATCCTCTCCAGCATGACTATACGGGCCCTTAAAGCCGCGCATTTGCCAGTGCCTTCGAGCATGGCAACAGGGGACCTAGATGTAGCCATCCTAATTTAACTACCAAGTTCCCAACAAAAGCTAACCTGTATACCTTATGCTAAAATTTCTATAAGAGGTTAGCTAAATTTAGCTCAATCAATAAGTTACGCTTTAGAATGGAATATGAAGCCTGAGCGGAAAAAACGATGCTTGAGTAAGGTCTGGTTTTCAGAGGGCCAAAAAAGAAAATAGTAAAAAAAGGAAAGCGAAGGATCTCAGGTTTTCCCGGCGTATGGTATTCAAGAAGTTCTCTCGGGTTTCCCACCGGGTCAGGTTGCAGTACACCGACGTTTCGAAGGCTGACTCTGCCATCGTCTTCAGGGTGAAGTTCAGAGCATAAAAAAGGCCTGGTATTTATACACTCCGCCAAGCCTCAGGTGTGCCCTGATTGGTCGGAAGCGTTAGTGTGCTCCGCTACGGCCAATCGGGTGCGTTCCCGTGCATTCTTTATTTTCTTTAGAACTGGCTTCCAAGTGTTACTGATTTGGAAGCCGTTGTCTCTGTTGAAAGTATTGGTGTCTAGTCGGATTTCAACGGCTTCTTTCACCACGCAATCCCAATAGCCGTTGGCGTGGCATAGCCTCTTCGTGCAACTTCGGCGCAACTCTTGTCAACATATAACCACGACGCGGTGAAACCCGATAATGCAGAATCCACCGAATTGTTTCGTTTTAACAGTTAGATAATTTAAGATTACGGCATCTTAAGTATAGATTTAGCATATCTAGTGGCTATCTTGAGGAGACATTTAACAATGAGTCATACTACAGACCCTAAAAATTAAAAATGCTGGTTAACATAACTTTTTCTAATAACTGAGCAATCGCTGTTTAAGTTCGATTCAATTCGTATCCAATACAAGACTGCTGCTTCGATTTGAAATTCAATTCCAAAGAGAATAACAGATTGGAAGGTCCTCTTTTTACCTAACCCATTTCCCTAAGATATTTCATAAGCACTATTTCCGGGCAATAGAGCATTAGCTAGTCATCGGTCCGACATCTCAACTAATCTTCCTTTCATAAAGTACAGGGTCGCACCCAAAAGTGGCAGGACTGATTTTCTCTGGCAAGAACGGAGCGGTAGAGGGGGGTCTGCCTGGCAGGGTAAGGTGGAAGGAGCTCTTAGCAACAGACCGACACCAACCTCAGTCGCCTGCGGGCTGTCGTTGAGTGAGGACCACGTTTTTAGCGAAGCAAGTTTTTTGTTCGCGTCGAAAAACAAAATGAATCTGAATTTAGAGCAACGTTATTCCGTGAAGTTTGGTGCGAAACTCGAGAAAACGGCAACTGAGACCCTTCATATGATCAAGCAGGCTTATGGGGACACTGCCTTAAGCCGTTCCACAGTATTTGAGTGGCACAAGTTGTCTAAAGAGGGTAGGGAGCTCGTTGAAGACGACCATCGCTCCGGACGGCCGTCGACGGCAAGAACCGACACGAATGGGGACAGAGTGAGGACACTGCTCAACACAGACCGACGCTTAACCAGTGAAGAAATTGCAGACCAGTTGGGTCTGTCTGCATCCAACGTCCAACGCATTATTTCACAGGATTTGTCCATGCGCAAGGTGTGCGCCAAGATGGCGCCGAAAATTCTGAGTGTCGACCGACAGCTCCTGGCCAAATACGGCGTTGCCACGTTGCCGCACCCGCCCTATTCTCCCCATCTGGCACCACCGGACGTTTTCTTCTTCCCCCTGATGAAAAGACAGCTCAAGGGACGACGTTTTGACTCGATAAAGGCCGTTCAAGAGGCTTCGACGAGGGCCATCAACGGCATCCCCAAAGAAAATTTCCAGCGGGCGTACGGGGAATGGGAGCAACGTTATACTAAGTGTGTAGCAGCTCAAGGAGCATACTTTGAAGATTATTAAGTCGATGTAAGTACGTAGTATGTCGTCAATAAAATTCTTCTAAAAAAATCAGTCCTACCACTTATGGGTGCGACCCTGTAAGCCATCCATTACGAAATTAAATTTTCCCTTATGCACTGATTTTCACCCTCACTGATATCGTCGATGGTACGCGTATTTAACAAAAATAACCTCCGCGCTGCGTTCCGAGACGAGTATTTCTGAATGCGCTGTTTACATAACTTGGCCGAGAGGCGGCGACAAACAAGCGAGAACTTTAAAGAGGGTTGGTCTACCCAGTTTCGAAATTATGAAAAAGAATCGTGGGTTGCGTCGATCCACTGAGATTACGTAAATATCCTTCATCGCGAATCACAACCTGGGAGAGCTTAATTTTTAACTGTGATCCCGACGGATACTTCGATCCAATAACCTTTGGGCTGCCCTTAAATTATGCAAGGCTTGGTGGGGAGGGGAGGGAGCTAAGATATCGTAGCCTGCCATTTCATAACGATCCCTTAGGCAGGGTGTGAGAGGAGGGGTACGGGAGGATTCTTGGGCAGGTTGTACGATTGTGTCATTTGAGGCATCGTTTACGAAGAAAGAATTTAAATTAACCTTCGCCACAAAGACCTCATTGTTCTGGAGCTCCTCAATGGAACTGTCTCATAGGAATCAACTAAGCGAGCACTTATCAAGCTGTAAAAAGTTCCGAAATGGTTGCTTCATTTCACTGTATTGCGCACATTCTTCCGCCACCGAAATAAGAGGCATGTTGTCCTGCATGGTCATTTTCTATTTCGGTGCAAGCACGCAGGTGTCGGCAGATAATTAGAGTGAAAACGGTTTTTGTGACCCCTAAGCCGGTTTTCCTTTTTCGAAAAAGATGCCTGCTGAATGCATGAGGGGGGATATGACCGATAAAATTAGAAAGGGGGAGAAGAGGATTGCCCGATTACAGGCCTTTAAAAGGGGGTGGGGTGGAGGAGGAATAAAAGAAGCCCATTATGGCCAAGCACGTCATTTATGGACGGCTCCCTTCGGTACAGTGCAGCGTATTCAAAGGCGCCCTTCAAACGGCGACAAATACACACATGCTGACCTCGCGCATTTCCAGATCCTCGGTCAATATCCCATGCACCGCAAGTAATGTGGACATGTGCACGGTGTCAGCAATTTGCTGGATGCTCAATCGACGGTCGGTACGCAAAAACTTGGGGCACACGATTCACGTTTTCTTCTGTTCTGAGTGTTGTTGTGTGTCCAGAACGGAGTTCGCAGGCGACATCCTCCCGGCCTTGTGCCACCTCCCGGACTGTACCTTGAAATGTAGTTGTCCTTGAAGGCCTCTTGAAGCATCAGAAATGTTTTAGTTGCATTCTTAGCAAGTTGCACGCAAAACTTGATGGGATATCGCTGCTCAAGCGAAGGCGCCATCGTGCCGTGTTACAAAGTGGAAACACACTCCACGCGGAGGCAAGTCTTTCCGCTCAGACTGCTCGGAGCAAACTTTGGACCGGCTGCGTCGGAAGGGCAGATCCACTACCACGTTTCCCGATCAGTTTTATCCATCAGTTGCCATGGATAGTCGCGTCAAAATAAAATCATGTGCATTACTTCCATAATGGACCATGCATGACGTGTTTTCCAAGAAACTTCGGGAAATGCCGCGACAGTATGTTTAAACGGATTCATCCGCTAGGTGTGCGTTACTATGTGCGTATGTAGTCTGCGGTCAAGCATATAAAAATTGGGATTTATTTGGACGCATTGTCGGAAAGTGACTCGAAGGTCAAGGAACGTTGTTACCACGATCTTGTAAGGCCTCATTCAGAATACGCATGCAGCGTGTGGGATCCGAGTGAAAAAGGTCTCATTCGGGAAATTGATAAGGTTCAACGCCGGGCAGCCCGTTTTGTAAACAATTCGTAAGATCAAACGCAAATGGTCACCGAAATGCTCATGGAGTTGGGGTGGGAATCATTGGCTGAGAGACGATTCAATGCAAGATTGAAATTATTAAATAAATTTAGATCCGCATGTTTCAGCACCGAGGTCTCGCAAATTATTCGTACTCCTAAATACATTGGTCGCTTGGATCATTCATATAAAATTCGGGAAATAGATGCCAGAACTAGCCGACTCAAGGACTCCTTCTTCCCACGGACAATACGGGATAGCAACTGCAGGGTTATAGATAGCAAGAATTCCACTTGCCACCCTCAGCGTCTGAAAAATAATTAGTTCTACTTAAATGCATGCTCTTCCACTAACCTTATGTGTTTTGTTATAATAACCCATTCTTTCCGAATTTCGTGTTCTGTTCATCTGTTTTTAAGTCTCCCTTTCAATCCTTCGTCCCTCTCCGCGGGGGGAAATCCCTGCTACCTGCAACGTTGGGTCGCATTCCTCTGCGCTGCTGTGAGTGTCATTTTCCATGTTGTTGTTTTGCATGTGGCATTGCTCCTTTCTACGGTTGGTGACCTAACACCCCCCACCACACGCCCTTGGGGCGGCTTGCGGGGTAATATGTAGATGTAGATATCAGTCACCTACAGGATCCGAACCTGGGCCCTTTCGGTGGGAAGCCACCGCACCATCCCGATCCCAACGAGCATCCGTCCAACGACCTGGGCTCCAGCGATCATGTCATTGAAAGCAAACACTACAGCAATACTTCCACGCCAACATGTGAAGCGCCATTCTTTTAATATAAAGCACATCACGATCATCGTTACCAAGGCACTCGTATGCAACCGTTTTGAAAGCAAGGTCTGCACGGCGCCCAAAGATTGTTTACGTACCCCGTCAATTCCCTCTTTCTCTGCCCTACCTCATTTCTTTCCTCTGCCTGCCTTCATTCTGCCAGAGAGCCCACTCAGCCAACGTCCGCCCCCGTGGCCTTCATTGCCACCCAGCATTTCCTCCACCCACATTCTCTCGGCCCCTTTCAGATTTCCAGGGCGTGTGTCGCCAAGCAAGGCCTTCGAAAGTGTGATCTCACGGCGGGGAACAGGAGGTGAGGCGCCGGATTGTCCCGCGCCGGGAAGGCCGGCCACTGCCCCGAGGAGGGCGGGTGGGAAAGGCGGCGCGGGAAAGGCGGGAGGGAAATACGGTGAGGGGGCGGGGAAAGGCGGAAACGAAGTCTCCGCAGAAGAATTTTTGCGGAGAGATGAATCATGATGAAACCCCAGGCGGCGACGAAATCCTGGCCGAGAGTTTCAAATTCGAGAGAGGGAAAAGGACGCGAAGAGGATGGAGAAGAAGCAGACACGCGACACGGAAGTACGTCGTCGGTACACGAAGACCGAAAAATCTCTTTTAGCCCATCAAACCCGTCGGTTAAAACCACCGATTAGTAATTTAAGGGCTTATTTGTGAACAAATAAATTTGCGCATATAAAAGATACATTCCCACAGATAAATGCATAAAATAGAGAACAAATTAATGATGGGTAAGCCGCAGCAAAAAAATGTGATTTAATTAGTAAAGATCTCTCGTGATTTCCCAAAGATCTCCACGGAGCAAGCCGCTCCGACATTTTACGGCTGAACTTGGATTGCTCTGGCCATATTTACATTAACGAGCTATAAATGGCGTTTGACAAATGAGATATACTTTCATTTTGAGAAAAATATGAAATCCACATTCATTATTCTATACGTCCCGATTTCCCATATTTTGAAGTAAAGAATCACTGCCCACGTGCTCACTCGAAAGGCGGTTGATCTGATGCGGGAAATACGGCGACCACGGTCGGCATTACGGCATGTAAAAGACAGGAATGTTTCCAAAGTATTTACTTCACCGGTTATCCGCCAACTTCATTGTAGTCAAGACCGAACACCACTTAATGTGTCAAACACGCATTTTAAACCACAAAAACGTTAAATTCTCAGTTAGTCGGCGACATCACGAGAATATATTTCAAAATAAGTTCGTTGAAGCAGCAGGAGTTGGTCACACCGGCATTCACTCACTCAATGGTGCTCGTGCGATGCCTCCACAATGGTACGTCGTCATTTATTTGCACTCGGCGCAGCTGGCAGGAGGAATGGGGAAGGGGGCGGTGTAGCGCGAATGGTGCGAGGGAAGAGAGAATGGAAGAATGAGACTGAATGTGCACCTTCGGTCCGCAGGAGGAGGAACGTCAAATGTCACATGAAGATGAGCGGAAATGGTCGACTTTAAATCATATGTTGTTCTCGCGAGCATACGTAAGGCGCTCTCGACTCAAGCGGAACAGCATGGAAGCTTCCGAAAGCTGAAGCGTGAGAGATTCTCTGCTTCATCCGAATAGAAACATTTCCGGAATTCGTCAAGAGAAATGCAAAGTGGAAGGGCTTTGCATTTCAGGCGTAGCCTAACCTGTCGCCCTCCGTAACTAAGGACATGGAAAAAGAGATGCTTCGCGCACGCAGCCCCCGGGAGTTTGACCGGAGCGCATGTCCTCCCGGACTCACGAGTCTCAAGCTCGCGGCCGCGGGAGTCGCAACCAAGGGCGCGCACATCACTCCCTTGCAGTTTTCCATTCACGGGAAATACAACTTCAAAGCTCTAGGTAAATACCTGGGCTATTGCATGGGCACTTGCATTTATTGTAATCGCCAATTATACCGAAATCACTCGATTGTAAAGGTATACTAAATGGTAAAAAATAGTTTCCTTCAACGCCAAACTGTTCGATCGATTCTTAACTCTTATGTCAATTGTGTTTGCAGAAAAAGTTTACATTTTCAATGATTACGGTTGGTGAAAAATCCCTATTTGATGTTTACAGTCCACCATTATTTTCGGCTTTTTAATTCAATGTACATAAAAAGCTCATTTCGTACCTGCTTTTACATTGCAATAGTGTTAATTGTCCAAAAAAATGATAGCCAATTTCTTGGACGGTGAAAATACATAGTTTAATTAAAACTAGGACAATGATTGTCGTAAACGCAGAGCGAGGGTAATTAAACCACGAAATATAAATTGAACAAGTGCACGTGACAGTAAATACAAGAATTATTAGACAGGTTCTCGGAATGGTATAGAAATAAACGACTTGCCTCTGAATTTTCTTATCTCCCAGTACACAAATGCTTTTGGTCCACCTGCCACTCTCGGCGACTAAAAAATAATTAGTTCTACTTAAATGCATGCTCTTTCACTAACCTTATGTGTTTTGTTATACAAACCCATTCTTTACGAATGACCTCATTCGTGTTCTGTTCATCTGTTTTTACGTCTCCCTTTCATTCCCTCGTCACTCTCCACGGGGGGAAATTCCTGCTACCTGCAACGTTGGGTCGCATTCCCTGCCTTTTACAGACTCTTTGGGGGTAAAGTGTTTCGTGGTGAATTTTCATGTGGTAGTGGTGTTTCACATTCTTGCTTGTTGTGTCCTGGCTTCCGTGTTGTAGGATGGCTTTCGTGCTGCATCATGGGGTGCAGTTTTTTGTTGTTTTGCGGTATATGTGTTTGCATGAGTGTTGGATGAAGGGATTTTTGCATGAGTGTGTGCGGTGCTGTGGGTGTAATTTTCCATGTTTTAGTTTTGCATGTGGTATTGTTCCTTTTTACGGTTGGTGACCTAACACCCCCCGCCACACGTCCTTGCGGCGGCTTGCGGGTTATTATGTAGATGTAGATTAGCGTAGACAAAATGATAAAATTGGCCGCAGTATCAAATCCGTTACTTGTCGATGGACTCCCTGCCAACCCTTCACTCAGCACATGCCTACCAAAAAGAAGAAAAGATCTACATAATCTACATAATACCCCGCAAGGGCGTGTGGCGGGGGGATAAGCGTATTACGGCACAGGAAGGAGAAAATTGGACCTTTAAACAAGCATTTCTGAACAATAATAATGACAAGCATTAGACACTCATTACTTAGTAACTCGATTAAAAATTCAGATTATTTAGAGAATCTAAATGTAATCAACCCGCAAAGAAGTTTTCACGATCAAGAAAACGAACAAATGCATGAAATATGAAAATTCTGCAATTTCATCGTTTTGAAGAGGAAATCAATGCACGAATAAAGAAAAACTGCGATGAACTTAAAAGTGAGTCGTCAAAAAATGAGGAGAAGATCATTGAGAGCAACGACCTCTATCCAAATATAGCTCTTCAACGGCCCTCTTGGATGACTAAAATGATCAGAAAGGCCTTCAATAGCTCCACTGAACCATTCGAAATCTGTGAATGTAC
Organism: Hetaerina americana; assembly: GCF_022747635.1. NCBI lineage: Eukaryota > Metazoa > Arthropoda > Insecta > Odonata > Calopterygidae > Hetaerina > Hetaerina americana. Next base: position 152,001 of record NW_027287316.1, on the reverse strand, counting down.
GTTGCCTTATGGAAGAATAAAACATTTTATCTTTAACAACTTTCAACACGGGATTTTCTTCCTAATTCAGGAATAAACTTGCTCGAGAGCACGGTTGGTCAGCGATACATATGTCCGCCCCTAAAACGAGTATTCGAGGAAGCAAGAACAGACCATCCTATTACAGAGGACCGTGTTGTTGAGTGATGGCGGGTATTAACGCCAAGGATTTCATCACGCGGTGGTAGGACAAGTAGAGGGAGGGGGAGGGCAACACCGCGGCTACCCCTCCTTCCCCTCCCCATGCACACGTAACCAAGGCGGAAGAGAGTGCGCGACTGGTGTCCACACCATCCGAGCACAATGCAGAGGAGAGAGAGCTCTCGGCCGTCACCGGGGCTCGAAGTGGAGGGCTCAGGGACAGGAGAAACCCCTCAAACCAGGCGGACGACAGAAATAGGAAAGGCCGCGGCCGTCGAGGTCTACGCCGCGCCCAGGAAAGGTCGATCTTCGGGCACAATGGATGGACATCGACCTGCCCAACGGGAAGGGCGCATGGCCGGTCACCCGCAGAAGTCAGGCAGCAAATACACGGGAGCAAATAATAACGGGGAGAGAAAATAAGCTTCAATGTGACTCACTGCGGTGCAGCATCATTAGGCAAAGAAGTTACACCAACACAGGCGTATTGACATTAATATAGTGACTTTGGGGATGGGTTGGAAATTGGGTGTGACGCCGTCGTTGAGAGCCAATGGCGTTGTTAGGAGCAAAGCAAGGGCGAGGGGGAGGCAGAGTGGCACGGGCTCCTTCGAACAGAGAGATCCATGCCTGTCGCCACCCCCCTGGGAGAGGGGAGTGCGAGGAAAACACAATGACAAGGGTCGGGGAGGAAGGGAAACATTCAATATATTAGGCAGTTCTGATGCCCGGCGTATATGGTCTCAGCCAAGCGGCAGAGTCCAACAGGAGGGAGGTGTTGGATTCTTGTCGTTCTTGTGTATACCAGGCGGCGGGATACCTCAGGCGACGCTGGCGGTGAAGGCGGCCGTCAGGAATACGGGCTGCTCCAAGCTACGCATTGTGGCTCATGTCGGGACAAACGACGCCTCGGAACGTGGATCTGAAGAGATCCTGCGCTCCTTTAAGGAGATGCACTCGGAGGTGAAACGAGTCGAGGCAGGGTTGAAGGTCCCAATTAAATGAAGTGTATGTAGTATTGTGCCGCGTATAGACCACGGAAGCCTCGTTTGGAGCCGAATTGAGGGTTTAAATCAGAGATCAGGGCAGGCGTGAACACATCATCCCCTGAGAATAAACAATTATGGGACACATATAGATCCTCTAAAATTGAAACCAAAACACAATTACGTAGCGCTTTACTGGACTTTAAACGCAAAGTACTTTGCGAGCACTTGGACACTGACCCCAAAGCTTTCTGGTCATATGTTAGGGAAGTAAATGGGAGTAAACAAACCATGGCTTGCTTAAGGGATTGTAGCAATATAATTCATACAGACAGCGAGGGTAAAGCTAACATCCTAAATTCATTCTTCCAAAGCGTTTTCTCGAATGATGTTACCACCGCATATCTCCAAGAAACAATACATACTCCACCCATGGAAAAAATAACAGTGGACCAACAAGGAATTCTAAAATTACTTAATGAGATTAAACCCAACAAATCCCCGGGTCTCGAAAATATACCAGCTAGGGTGATAAAACATTTAGCTCCAAACATTGCCCCGTACCTTGAATTTATATTTAACAAATCCCTCACAGAGTGCAAAGTACCTAAGATTTGGAAAACCGCGCAAATAACGCCTATTTTTAAAAGTGGTGACAGGGAGGATCCCAGTAATTACAGACCTATATCTCTCACTTCTATCTGCTGCAAAATCTTAGAGCACATAATTGTCAGTTCAATAATGAGACACCTTGACAATATTAACTTTTTAAGTGACAATCAACACGGATTCAGGAAAACCCGCTCCCGCGAAACCCAATTAGGATTATTTACACATGATTTACTTTTATCGGGTGAGAGAGGTAGGCAAGTGGATGCCATCTTCTTAGATTTTCAAAAGGCATTTGATAAGGTTCCCCATGATAAACTCATTCATAAAATAAAGGTCGCGGGTATAAACAAGGGCGCCATAAGTTGGGTTAAAGATTTTCTTTCAGAGCGGGAACAGAGGGTAGTCCTTGATGGCGCTAGTTCCGACAGCGTTCGAGTCACGTCGGGGGTACCTCAGGGAAGTGTGATCGGGCCGTTGCTTTTCTTGATTTTTGTTAACGATTTGAACCGCGAGGTGAAAAGTAAAATTAGGATGTTCGCGGATGACACGGTGATCTATCGGGAGATATCTGGGGATGAGGATCGTTTTATTCTAGCGCAGGGTTTAGATTGCATTACTAAATGGTGTTCTAACTGGGGATTGACTCTAAATTATAATAAATGTTCAGTGGTAAATTTCTTTAAAAGATCCACGGGATTTGCTTACAAATTAGCTGGAGGTGACCTAGCAGTAGTTGATACGGTAAAATACCTAGGTGTCACATTCACAATAGACTTAACTTGGGGCACTCACATACGTAAAGTCTGCGGTCAAGCATATAAAAAATTGGGATTCATTAGACGCGTTGTCGGCAAAAGTGACTCGAAGGTCAAGGAACGTTGTTACCACGCTCTTGTAAGGCCTCATTTAGAATACGCATGCAGCGTGTGGGATCCGAGTGAAAAAGGTCTCATTCAGGAAATTGAGAAGGTTCAACGCCGGGCAGCCCGTTTTGTAAAAAATTCCTACGATAAAACGCAAAGCGTCACCGAAATGCTCATGGATTTGGGGTGGGAATCATTGGCTGAGAGACGATTCAATGCAAGATTGAAATTATTAAATAAATTTAGATCCGCATGTTTCAGCACCGAGGTCTCGCAAATTATTCGTACTCCTACATACATTGGTCGCTTGGATCATGCATATAAAATTCGGGAAATAGATGCCAGAACTAGCCGACTCAAGGACTCCTTCTTCCCACGGACAATACGGGATAGCAACTGCAGGGTTATAGATAGCAAAAATTCCACTTGCCACCCTCAGCGTCTGAAAAATAATTAGTTCTACTTAAATGCATGCTCAGTTCCCTAAGGGAACGGAGGACCTCCTCGGATCCACGGTCCGTGACGTCGTTGGTGCCCACATGGGCCACGACCTGCAGCCTAGAGCACTTCGTGCCTTTGACCGCCGCCTCGATCGCCTTCGTCACCTGAGGACTCCTCCACCTGGTATACACCAGGCGGTCACCCGTTGATCGGCGCATACGCGGCGCGCCCTTTCCCTCAATGGGACCATTATACGACGGACATTCGAGCTACCTATTACTACAATTCCCTCCCTTCCCGTTCCCTGACGTCTTACCCTAGGCAGTGCCCTCGGAGTAGGGGTAGGGGCTGCAGGTACGGTGGTGCTGACATCCGACAACACCTGGTACCTATTGGAGACGGGGATGGTATCTGCCTCCGCAGAGTCCAATCCACGCCGCAGCGTTACCTTCCCCTTGCCCCGAGAGACGACCCTCCAATCGTCCGACCTACGGACGTGAGACACTCCCTCGTTGGGAGATGGGACACGGGGTAGGTCTCTAATCGCCCAGCCACGTGTTGCATTCGGACGAATCCGTGCACCCATATGGGCGTGGCGGGTTTTCGTATTCCCACCCCGAGCACCATCTCTCCTGAGGGGAGTCCTCCGGCCAGCGATCTCCGATCGAAGCTCCCGCACCATTCTCTCCAGCATGACAATACGGGCCCTTAAAGCCGCGCATTCGCCAGTGCCTTCGAGCATGGCAACAGGGGACCTAGATGAAGCCATCTTAAATAACAACCGAGTTCCCAACAAAAGCTAACTTGTATACGCTACGCTAAAATTTCTAAGAGGGGTTAGTTAAATTTAGCTCAATCAAATAAGTTACGCTTTGGAAGATAGTAAAGAAAGGAAAGAAAAAAGATGGTAAAGAAAATAAAGCACTCACCGAAAACCAATTAGATTCGACGGACAAAAACCACCGCAAGCCACTAAGAGTACCCACTAGGAATACCACCAAACTATTAAAAACCAATAACAGGCAACACAAAAACTAAATAAACTTAACTATTTCACAAAATTAAAGCTAACACTAAACTACACTTCACTAGGGAAGAACAAACACAGAGGTACAGAAGTAACAGCAGGCACGCAGGTAGTCTCAGGTAGGGTCGAACCGGTTCTAGGGAGCGAGCTCGAGCACGTCTGTTCTCGGCAGAAGCCAGGCAGAGAAAGATGTAGATGATTGCTGGGATTTTGCCGGGGAATTGGAGCGGACTTCGTTGATCTGACGCCTGTCCTCTCATCGGGTACCCCTTAATCGCCTCGGGGTCTATTATACTGCCGAGGCATCACAGTTGGTAGCGCGTAGGTTACACGAACACGTTTCGAGGGTTTAGCATAGTTGATAGGTTAAAGAGTAGGAAACACTACGGGGAATTCAATGTGAAGTTTCGGAATTACAATGCTGAACGATTCAATTCTCCAACACTGCGGTGTCAAAAAACATAAACACGCACTTCGAGGGCATCCACTGTGAGTGCGGCCAGCGAAAATGAAGCCATTAATAACATTAAAGAAAGAAACGGGCAACATTTGCCCTAATACGGAACGGCATTTATTATTCTATTTATTTCAATAACCTGCAAGCCACCGCTTGGGTGTGTGGATACGCACTTCCCCAACAAATGGGTACTATATTACAGTCGGGCATAAATACGGCTGTCGTGCAAAATACAAATAATTTATCAATCATTGCATCAAAATGCAGAGGCCTAACTAATAAGAGAGCGAACCTCGAGCATAAAAACCTAAATTACTGCGCTGATGTAGTTACGGGCACAGAGAGTTGTCTGCAATTGTTATTATTAAGAAATCTACCGGTTAAAGTAGGTTTAATACCACCACCACCAAATAAATATTTTGTAGCTCATAACAAAACACAATCCAGCAACCTACTCTACATCAGGTCCCTCTTCATCTCTGAGTACTTCCTTCCTCCTTTCATCCCGTCTAACACCCCTGACTGAAAACATTTGACTAACATTCTCCCCTCTATTATAGTCTTCAACATCCCACTGCCGGTCAATACCCCCTTCATTCACTTTTCCTGCCTCCATAGGATTTCTCCCAACAAACCCCTCTCTTCGCCCACCATACCAAGTACTTCCTCATTTGTTTTCTTCTCTGTCCATTTCACCTTCTCCATTCTTCTCCACACCCACATTTCAAAATCCTCCTGCTTCAGTGACCACACTCCCGCGGCGTACATAAAGACGCTCCATTTCAAAGTTTTTACGAGTCTATGATTCTAAGCAGCCAGGTCATCAATTCCCATCTACTCGTGAAAGCTTCTTTGCCTAACTTACTTATTCTCCCTGCTTTGACCGTATTGGTCCAAAACACATCCGAGACACGTTAACTGTTCTATCTGTTCCAGTTTTTGCCCTCCTCTTTTAATTTTGATCTTAGCCTTTTCTTTCTGCAATATAGCATAACCTTTGTTTTATTAATATTGATTTTCATCCCATATATATCGCACTGAATTTCCAATTCACTCAGCAATGCTTGCAACCCCTTGGCTGACTGACAAACTAAAGCTTGGTCATCAGTGAACCTAACTGATTTTACGAATTCCCCGCCCATCATTTCCTCCACATACAGGTTGAACAGCAACGGTGAAATTGAGCAACCCTGCCTTACACCTCTTCCTAACGCAGCCCATCCGGACTCCCCGTTCCCCACTCGCACCTGAGTAGTCTGAGACATGAACAGGTTGCGGATTAACCTCCTGTCCCTCCAATCTATTCCTATTTTCTGTAATACACGTATTAGTTCTTTCCCAATTTACTCTATGAAATACCTATTCGAAATCTAAACAACACGCCAACATCCTGATTGTATTCTATGTTCCTCTCGATTCGTAATCATATTACTTAAATGGCATTGCTGCAACTAGCGTACCTCTCACCTTCTTAAACCCTAACTGATCATCCCTGTAAGTAATCATTTTCGGTACTCTCTATCCTTTTATTGATGATCCTGAGACCAAGTTTAGCTGAGAGGGATATTAAACTTATAGTTCTGTAGTCCTCACATGATGTAGCCTTTACCTTTTTCGGAAGAGGAACTAACACTGATCTTATAAAATCTTCCGGCCAGATTCCTTCCTCATAGATACTACGAATCAGCCCGTATAGTCTCTTCCTCCTTTCATTTCCCTAAACCTTTTAGCAGTTCCACGGGAATATTATCCACCCCCACGGCCTCATTTAGCTTCATCTCCATTAATGCCCTTTCTATCTCATCGTCGAGTACGCCTGGACCTAAGTTGTCTTCCTATACGTCATGTTCGTTTTCTATGTCTAAACGTGATGGCCCAAGTTCTTTATCATACAGTTCTATATTTCCTTCCAATCTCTCTTGGATCTTTTCCGAGTCATTTATTATCTTACCCGACTTATCTCTAACTGTATGCACAGATCTTCCCTTCTTACTTCCCGATAGTGAATTAACTTTGCTTTAAACTACATCAACTTTGGATTATATGCTCGAGGTCCGGTCTCTTATTTTTGAAGCTTCTGCAGTTTAACACAAGGATAGATAGATTATTTGTAGTTTGAATGACACCCGTATCAAAGTCCGACTGTCATTTAGCGCGCTAAACTGATAACCCCCACATCGAGAAAGTTAACGATCTCGTCCGTGCAAATCGACGTTTGACGGTCAGAGGAGATAATTAAGTCCGACTCCAATTTAGTGCGCGTATTGTGGACAAGAACGTGCCAAATGTCTGTCAGCGTTATTGCCAATGTTGCCCGTTTATCTTTTATTATATATAGATGATTTCGTCGACGTAACACGGAAGTGCCGAATAGTACATTACACAGTAACAAACAATACAGAAACACAAAAAAAGATCACTCACACGTTATTTCTCGATAACTTCGACGGAATTCTACTCCGTCTTCATCGGAAGATAGAGAAGTAATGATGCGTGTGTGTGTGTGTGTGTGTGTGTGTGTATATATATATATATATATATATATATATATATATATATATATATCGATAGGAAGGAATACACAGTTCGTATATACATTCTTTCCATCCCTCTTAGATGTTTCCCGTTTCAACTAGTATTTTATCTGACTTATGTCCAACTTTTAACATAGATTTGCCCCTTTTACTTCCCGATAGTAATTTAACCTTGCAGTATAGCGCACTAATTTCACCCTTCCTCTGCAAAATTCCAACATCTTCGCACTTCGTTTTCCACCATACTTCTTTTGCTTTATTTGTTGCCCGTTTCAATTTATTATTTATCTCTTTATACTACCTTCTGCCTAACTTTGAGTTTACATTCTTCCATTTTCTTCTCTCACCCATCTTAGCAATCATCTCATCCGAGATCCACAGTTTCCTTGTCCCTTTTCCGTTAACGGTTCCTCGTCTCTTTTGCGGCTTTAGAAATCCCTTTCTAGATACAATCTCATGTTTCTTTGATAGTACTCAGCTCTTTACCGTCCTCCATGGTTTTCTCTACAGCCTTCTGGTATCCTTCCTTGTCAATGCATTTAATTCTTCTACATTCCATTTCCTAACCCGCCGCCCCTGCCTCATCTTTTTTAAATGGACGCTACATTTCATAACAACTAAATTGTTGTCAGAGTCAGCATCCGCCCCCGGGAATCTGTGCGAATTGACCTCACTGTCCTAAATCTGAGCCTAACCATAATATAATCTGACTGACCTTTCCGAGTTACCAGGCATTTTTCATGTATACATACGCCTTTTGTGGTGTCTTAACCAAGTGTTGGTGATGACTAACCCATGTCTCCCGCAGTGCTCAATTATTTTCTTCGCAAGATCAGTCCTCATAAACTAATACTAAACCGTTGTCCCTCACCTCATCACCTTCTCTCCCTTCGCCTATCGTCGCATTCCAATCCACCATCACTATCAAATGTTTCCCTGCAGGAACACACGCGATTATGTCCTCTAACTGATCGTATATTCTATCGACTTCTTCCTCATTATGATTGATCGGTGGCATGTATACCTGAACAATGACCAAGTTCGTCGGTCCTGTTTTTATCTCTACTAGTAATATTCTATCCGTTACCTGCTCTATATTGACTAAGCTTCTACCTACCTCTTCATTTGATACTATGGCAACCCCTCGTTGGGTCTCTTCCCCGCCGCTGTATATTTTTCTATAATTATCACTCCAGTAATCCCCGCTATCCTTCCATCTCACCTTGCATAGACCAAAAATCGTCATATTTCTCCTTTCCATCTTTCGCTTAATATTCTCAATATTTTCTCTCCTCGACATTGTCCTTACATTCCAAGTTCCTATTTTTAAAAATTTGGTCGTCTTCTCCTGCGTCTTTTGTCCTCCTGCTGCCGATTTTCTCTTGCAAGGGTTTCGTGTGATAACGACCGCGGAAGCCTTTCCTCCCCCGCTGCCGTGCACGACACACGGCCGATTGGGCCGAGCCCCGTAGTTGCCAGGACTCAAAATATCTGTATAGTCCATCATGTTAATCTTGGGAATGATAATTGAGGTGGTTTCCCGTTTCCTTCCTCAATAGTGTTTTGAACTTGACACCATCACTTACTGGCCGCCCCACTGGGGTCAGACGCCATTGCAGCCACCTCACTGAAGAACTGATACTGCGCGGACTACCTTTCGTCAGGCTCCAAACTTTCGACCTATCTGGCATTGGAGACCTATTGGGAGACTATCATTACTCCCGCCACCACAGCTCTAGGGGTCATCGGAACTCAGGTATGTCAACCATGTAAAAGGAAAAGCCCCAATTAATCACGGTGGTAGAGAGATATCTCCCCCCCCCCCCGGAGGGGAGATGAAACAATGCCCAGCAGTCCTCCCATCCCTAGAGCCAACCCGCAGCGCGGGCGATTTATTCCTTGGCGCGTCGTATGTCTCGCAGGTCAGGTCAGTTGTTTTGTGTCTGTCCGTGGGCCCCCGGCGCCAGACCGTGACGCCGGAGGCCCATATTTGTGCTCGAAAGTGTGACCAGGTGGATCGCGTGTTTTGCCGAAGTAAAATGAAATGAAAGAACCCTCGCAGACGGAGACGGAGAAGTTGATTCGGCCGCAAAATCCCGGAGTAAATCACGATCAGGGAGGAAGTGATGATTGAAGGAACAAGGGGAGGAATTGAACTTCGCCGCCGGAGGAACACGACGCTTGCGAATCGTGAGACTAGTGGCGAGACATCTATCGGAAGGGCTCGGAACCGAGAGAAATGGCGGCGGCTGATTTACGGAGATGCCCCCGAGTCGTCGACGTATTGAGTGGGCACTGCGGAGGACAAGGTTTCCTTCACATGAACTTGCGGGCGCTTAGGGTTGACCAAACGAATATGGCACAATCTCTAGTAGGAATGGCGTAATTAATGGTTATAGTTGCGCATTGAACCCAAAGATTTTCCATTTCTTTTCTTTTTTTTCTTTACATCTCGCGGAAATGCATGGCCAAGACAAACCGATGCGACTCACATTAGGAATGTTAACGATTTATTGTGCTCATCACGGCCCTCACCTACAGGGGAAATCGTTATGGAGACGGATTGTGGCGAAAGGATAAAAATATAACTCTCCTCCCTGTCGTGGAATCGATCCGGGCACAGCGTCCAGCCACGCTTGAGCAGAAATAAAATTCATCGGTCGATGAAAGGTAAGGTCTAGGCGACCCAAGCTGGCTTAAACTCCGGGAAAATCGCGATGAATATCTGGGAGCAAAAGAAGGGCTATCCGAAGGCACGGACTGTGTGTTCCGTTCCGATGAGCCCCGGTCGGCGCGGAACTAATTCTGGTAGAGCGGGCAACCGGAGGAATCAGCGCCGGAGGCAGTGATTTACCGCCGCGGGGCGGGAACTATCGAGCCGTGCGCACCCTCGCGAGGGGGTCTATTTTTACGGGAATCACCCGAGTGGCACTCCCGGAGAAACTCGCCGCCCTCCGGGACGCAATTGCACGGTTTGGTCGACACACGTAAGAGCGAAACGTCGGAAGGCCTACTCTTTTTCGATTGAAGGTCGACAGACTTGTCGAAGACTTCGGTTCGTCGCGAAGGGCGTGCGGCGGGGGGGTGGGTGTCGGGGCACCAGCCACGCACGCACCGGGACGGCGAAAAGAAGAAAGAATAGCAAATCGGTGCAATGCGCATCGTACATATACATGGTAATGACACCCCGCCAAGGTGGAAGCATTTCGTGGGTAGACTCTACTGAATCTCCGCGGAAGAATCATTTAATTAAGAATTAATTTATTCTTCATAGATATTACCCATTTCCCTCGTTCCACTGCACACTAGCGGAAAGAGGAGAGAATTTGGCCGTCGCGCCAGAAGTAAATGTGGATGTTCAGTGACCACACACTACACCTCATGGAGGTCAGAGCACGTTCCACGAATACAAGCTATACATGTCGATTTTACACCGATGAAATGTGTAGTGTTTCGCGTTATTTACAAGTCAATAACCTCTTTCATATCTCCACCCGACAGCCATCAACACAAAACCCTCCTTTCTCTTAAAAACTTTACAACAAACAACAAGGTAAAATAACAGAACATGATATAATATCATATTAGAATTGGTTGAAATCATTTATAATAACAGTATTTATTTATTTATTTATTTATCGACTTAATTGGGCGACGTTGAGACTAATAGTCCCTTCTTCCACCTAACCCTACATTACAGACATTATATTGAAGACAATCACAGACAACCAAGCCCTAGATGGAGGGAAATCCACCAAGGCGGGAATCGAACCCGCGACTTTTGGGTTGGCAGGCGAGGACGTTACCCCGCCGCCATCGAGGCCGGCAGTATTGGGCCAGCTCTACGTACACTCACCGACTAAACCAACCTCGGGGTGGATAACTGAAGAATTGGATTTTCATTAAAATATATAACAAGTAAGTAAATGTTAATGGTTAAAAGTAAAACGTAACAATGTCTCTCCGGCAGCCCGCGAATTCTCTCCCTCCTCCCAGGTTCGCCTCTGCCCTCCCAGGGTCTCCCCCCCTCGTTCCCCCACGGAGAGAGGCCTCACCCCGCCGGTCCCTCCATCCATCTCTTCCCTCGAATATTCCCTGTCGCGCCTTCTCGAAGACTCCCCCTACAATGCTGGATCCAATGTGGCATTCCATTCACCCTTTGGAGATTAGGTTTCCACACATCCTCTGTTATTTTAATAGCTGCATCTATTTAACTCGTTTCCTGGCATAAGCATTACCTTAATTCCTGCTTTCTACTACTCTTTCTACTAGTCTTTTCTTTTCGAACATTCAAGGGATTCGCCACAGCCTTTCGGCATTCCACATCTTATGACCACGTAGTGCGACTCTTCCTCCCACACAGACCTCGGTGCAGCAAGTCCTGCATTTCAAGGGTGCATCAGCCACCAGTCCCATAATTGGGACCTTCACATGCACCATGGATTCCTTTAGCGATAACCACTGCCCTCTCTGCTCATCCGCTGATTGGGGGATTTGAGGGCTTGATATCCTTGTTTCAAATACATCTTCCCGTTCAAAATCTGTAAAATAATGACAGGTAAGCCGTGAATCTACTTCAGCACTCAAGTAAATTGCCGCCAGATCGTGGGAGTTCATTTTTCAAACGTGCCACCACTGTTTCAGACGAGGTTTTTGCCAGAACCTATTTGGTTCGTTAACTGATGGAAAGATTTGTTAACTGAAGGAAGCTGAAGTTAGCTGTAAGATGGAAGTTGAAACTGCTCACGTTTAACTGACCAACTAAGTCTGTATAACACACACACACGAGTCCGATCGCATTATCTTTTCAACTGATGCATGGGAACACCATCCTGATTAGTCTTGCACTGGTTCACTAGTGCCATTCTACCGGGCATATTCTACCGAGTTCTCCATTAATTTCAGGGAAACCCGAAGAGGTGCATCAACTGCATATCGTGCAGATTTTTCTTTGAAAACATTTCGATAGCATTTACGCATTTTCCCAATACCACTGAAATATTCCGCATTGTCAGCCACTGTATCCTCTCAATTTAACTAATTCCAATCTATTGCTTTTCTTCTCAGCAAGGGATGCCCCTGAGTCAACAAAATATAAATATCTTCCAAATGAGTTCCACGATACTTGATTGGGTCTATATTCATCCCAAAGATTTTCAATAAAAGGCTACTGCATTCATCTTTTTTATTTTTAAGTCTATAGGGACCTTGCTGACGTCAACAACAGAACTGACATATACACCCGTGTCAAGTTTGAAACTTCTTTTTGGCCACGCCTGTCCCGATCCGAAAGCCCATTTTCTCCACTCCACCAAAACCCGCCTCTCCCAACCCTAACCCTGGAGTACTTCTTTCCTCCCTTCATCCCGTCCAACATTCCTATCCTGCTCCTGCCCCTTCCTTGTTTGCCAAACATTCTCTTGTCTTCAACATCCCACTGCCACCAAAATGCTTTGCATCCATCTTTCCTGCCTCCTTTCAATTCCCCGCAATAATTCGCTCGCCTCCAATCTTACATCTGCATAATACCCAACAAGCCGCCGCAAGGACGTGTGGCGGGTGATGTTAGGTCACCACCCGTGCACGAGTCCAATTGTACGTCTAATCCATTTCATGACACCTCTACGGATGCTGCCATTTATACTTTGAGCCTTGACAACACTACATAAATGCTAAAGGCGCCATCCGACGTTTCCATCCGAAAGCTTGGCCCTTTTAACGCTAACATACTTCTGAACGTTTTGTCATTAAATCATAACTTGTGTTGTTTGCAGTCACTCGAAAATTTTGAGCGAGGGAAAAAATGAAGTTAACTCCTGAACACTTTCTTGCAATGATTTGCTACGAACTTCGATGTGGATTGCCAAGACAGGAGTGCTTCCTTCAACTTAATTCCACTTTTGGCGATAAAGCCTCATCCTTTGCCACTGTGAAACGCTTGTATAACGAATTTCATTATGGCCGCCATCCGCTCAGCGACGAAAGTCGTGAAGGTCGTCAAAAATCAGTTGTGCCAGAAAACATTGATTCTGAGCCAGAACTAGTAAACGAAGATCGTCATACGGCTTATCGTGAGATTGAGGCATCCTTGGGGATTAGTATGACGAGCATCAATAAGATAATGCTTGAACATTTAGCTGTGAAAAATATTTATTCGCGATGGATCTCGCATAATTTGACAGCTCAAAAAGATGCTCGTGTCAATTGCTGCAAAGAAATGCTCAACAAATTCAATCGGGGTGCATCAAAAGTTGTGTATAACGTCTACAGGGGTGACGAATATTGGATATATGCGTATGAGCCCAAAACAAAGCCGAAATCCACTGTACGGGGCTTCCAAGACGAGCCAAATCTGTCAAAAGTGATTCTTGCACAAAGCACATCGAAGCAAATGATCGCCCGTTTCTTCGGAATAACTGGACATGCGGAAATCGTACCGTTAGAGCAACGTAGAACCGTGAATTCTGAATGGTACACGAGCATTTGTTGGCCAGAAGTGCTTCTTGAAGTACAGAAAAAGAAGCGGCAACGAAGGATCATTCTTCATCATGACAATGCAAGCTCTCACAGATCTGCTGGCTGAAGCAAGTGCTTATTTGACTGGCAGAAACACCGAATTGATGGGTCATCCTCCATACGGCCCTGATTTAGCACCAAGTGACTTCTTTTTATTCCTGTATATCAAGAAAAAATAGTATTGCCAACTTTGTTTGGTGCATGAAGAAGCCATTGATGAATCAAAAAACCACGTTTTGGAGGTACCTAAATTGGAGTGGAAAAAGTGTTACGAAAATTGGCCCGAGCTCATGCAAAAAAGTATTGATTATCATGGAGAATACTTCGCAAAACAATAAAGCCATATTCAACAATAAATTACTGTCTCTCCACTTTGAAGCTGAAAACCTAAATAGCAACCCTCGTACATAAATAGCCGCATTTGACGTCTCGACGAGCGAGTCGTCATCTTCGGAACAGATGTCGGCTCGCTCGCGAGGCGTCAAATATATTCGTGAATGTCCTGTCTTGGTGTTTCCATGTTTAGTTAGGTCTTTGAACCAGAGTTAATAGATGTACGTGTGTCTTAGCCGGAAAGCATTCGTTTATGGATGTATATATATACGTATCGTATTTATGTTTAAATTGCATCATCATAGTTGATTAAAATGCGCCACCTGGAGAGTGCATGGCATTGGTTAATTCCACGCCAAGGATGCACTGTCCACAATACATAACACAGAAATTCTAGGAAAAAGGGTGAGGGAATGAATTAATCAAACGGTGCATGTAACTGGGGACAACCAAATTTTAAGATGGCAAACTAAAGCTCAATCATCCGCAAACCCAATTGATCCTGTGGACTCTCCACCGACTATCATTCCTCTCTCCATTTCTTTCCATACCTAAGTTACCATATCCTTGAAATATTTGTTAAAAAGCACGGGTGACAATGGACAACCGTCTACTTTTATTTTCTGCAATATATTCATTGGTTTCTCCAAATGTACTACTCCAAAAGATTTTTTCAAAATCTACAAAAAAGGTAAATAACTCCCGATTGTATTCTATACTATTCTACTACTATTACTGTATTATATTCCTCTCGGTTAAGGATCTCATTACTGCAATGGCATCACGAGTGCCTCTCCCCTTCCTAAATCCAAACTAATCATCCCCTGAGTAACCATTTGACCTGTTCTCTATCCTTTGGTTGATGATACTGCGAACCACTTACGCTGCGTGAGAAATCAGACTTATTGTTCTGTAGTCCTCGCATGACGTAGCCTTTACCTTTTTCGGAATAGGGACTAACACCAATCTGCAGAAGTCTTTCGGCCAGATTCCTTCTTCATAGATGCTCATATCAATATCGAATCAGTCCATACAGACTCTTCCTACCACATTCTCCTAAACCTTTAATTAGTTCTACACTAGTGTTGTCTACATCCACGGCCTTATTTGACTTCAATTGTCTTGGAGCACCTTGGCCTGCGTGGTTTGTTTGAGCGCACCGCGACGCAGTCACGTCAGGAAAAATTGTTCCCGATATACACTCATCCAGGCCATGTACGAATACAGGTCGCTTGAATCATCAATAAGACATTTGAGATATGGAGTCCAGAACCAACAGATTCAATGACCCCTTCCCAAGGACAAAAAGAGAACGACTATAAGGTTAAAGATATCAAAAATTCCACTCGCCACCTACAGCGTTCAAAGAATAATTAGTTTTGCTCAAATGAATGCACTTTCGCTACTCCCGTGTGTTTTGTTGGAAAACCCCTTCCCACATGTTTTGACATATACTGAGTTTAGGGAATATATGAGACGGAGTACGTATTAATTGCTGTAAAGTCACATCTTATCAGCCAACGTAACGAAATCGACGAAAATGACAAAGAAAGCGATTGGTGCAACTACAGAGGACTACAGAACAGGCATAATCCTATTCGTGCGCTCATTTCACAGATCCCCAGATTGCAAAACAGATTTTCTACACAAGCTGGATGACCAAATAAATATCCACACTAGATGAAAAGCATAGCAACATTATATTTATAATCGCTGGTGATAGGAACGTACCGGCGATTGATAGGGATTCGTACTGCGCAGGGAAATCGGCCAAAAACAGAGATTCATGCCTCGAACTCCTCCATATATTCGCAAAACATTCTTTAAAACTAATCGCTAAACCAGCAACAAGGGATCAAAGCATCCTTGTTATGCTCGAGATTTTACGCCTGAAATTATTACACGCATTATGAAAATGGACGCCGTCGGTGATCGTCAAGCTATTCTTGTAGAATTATAAAACTAAGTTCGAGAAAATAAGCAAAGAAAAGCGTAAAATACATATACTAGTATACAAACAAGAAAATGATGATGGACTTTTAGAATATAGAAGAAAAGAATTACCAGAATTGAAGGCAAAAATCCTGACAATCGATGCAGACAGGACTTGGATATATTTCTTAAATATTACACGCGAAAGCATTAGGACATACATTCCATCCAAACTTGAACGCGACAGTAAGGAATCTAGATGGTACATCGGAGAAGCCACCCGGCATTAAGAAGGTAAAGAAAGCTACAATAAGACTTTAAAAAGAGTTAAAAAATTAGTGACGAAGTTAATCTTTAAGAATATCGTGGTAGAATTACAAGGATCATGCGCTGGGCTCATTCAAAACTATTATTATGTTCGGCGAATATCTTGAGGAAAATCCAGAGTCATTTTGGCCCTCTGCTAGAGCATAAAGGGTATACGTCTTACTGTACCCGTACATTCCTTGAAGACGGAAAACGGCAAACTTATTACAGGTAGCGTGAAAATGGCCAATATTTTAAACAAGTCGTTCCAGAGCGTCAACAATAAAGAAACAAACGCACCAAAAGAACTTTCACGGCCACCCGAGGAACACCAGGGCGACATTACACTGACAAAGAAAGGTTTGGAACATCTGCTCCGTAGTATAAAAACCAACAAAGCGCCAGGTCCGGAAGAAATACCTGCCAGAATATTAAAGGAATTAGCTCAATAGCCGCGTTTGAAAAAATATTTTCTAAAATCGATTGCAGTAGGCTCAGCGCGACTGGAAGCTAGCCCATATAACTCCCATCTATATAGGCGGCGATAGGGATAAACCAACCAATTACAAACCAATTTCTAAAACATCATTATATTGTAAAATATTAGAAGACATTATCGTGACGTTGAGATTTCTCGGTAAAGGAAGGCAATAAGTGACAACCAGAATGCACAGAGCAGATCTTGAGAAATACACTATTTTCATTCACGATCTTCTTAGATCGGGAGAAAACAACACACAAATTGATGCAGTATTGCTGGATTTCAAAATATACTTCGATAAAATCCCGCACAATAAATTGATACACAAGCGTAAACGCTATGATATCAATGAGAAATTATTAATTGCATTACACAATTTTTGTAATATTGCAAACAAATCGTAGTCATCGATGGGTTGTGCTCAACGGAGGTAGATGTAATTTGGGTGTCCCCAAGAAAGTGTTACAGGGCCGATTCTATTGTATATATTATTATATACATTAATTACTTAAGCTCCGACGTTAGTAGCAATCTCAGATTATTAGCTGCCGACACGGTGGTATACATGGACATAAGGGGCCCATCAGATATCAGAGAGCTACTCTCCAGAGACCCAGGGACACACCGACAAGATCGGATTGGTCCAAGAAATGGGGATTAGTACTTCACATAGGCATATGCGAAGTTTTGAAATTTTGGAGCAAAGGAACAAGGGGAGCAGGACATCAATTATGAAACAGAGGGTTCAGTGCTGACTACGGCAGATCAAGTTCAATATTTGGTGGGGGTACTAACACCACGCCTTTCATGGGGAGCACACATCAGGCCAATACACGGATACGTTTTAAAGAAACTCGGCTTCATCATACGTGGGGAAAAGTAATGAGAAAGTAAAAGAGAAGAGTCATTTCGCTCTAGTTAGGACACTTTTGAAATACACTGGAAATATTCGGGTCCTTGGGAGAAAGTATTGCATAAAGAATTACATAAAGTTCAGAGAAAATCCGCCAGATTCGTTAAAAATTGTCACGATAATGAGACGAGTGTGACAACAGGCCTTATATGGGATTCAGGCTGGGAGCCACTGGAGATTCGAAGAGAACAAGCGAAACTTGGGACTTGGGAGAAAGGTTCAGAACACACGAGAGTAGCAATAACACTAGAGGAAGTGGTATGGCCCTGCACTATTTAACTAGGTTAGACGACAAAGATAAGAAAAGGGAGATAGGCTCCAGTACAGATAACCATACATATATTCGTTCTTGTTTCGGAGAGTCGGGAATCATAACAGTAAGAAATCGAAGGCATTCGATTTACAATTGAGGACAAGATTACACGCTGCGTAGACATGTAGTACATTGCTGATGCATGTACATGTTAGTCGATAATATACGTATTTACATGTGTGAAAGTTAAAATGTTTTTGTATGAATACATATACCTCTGTGGTTGTGAATTTACATGAATGTGTTAGTTTTGCATACGGCGTTATACTGTTTAACGGGCGGTGACCTAATATCCCTCGCCACACGCCGTGGAGGCCTGCGAGCTATTGGGTGGACCTAGATGAATGCAGTGCCCGTTATAATATTCCCTCACCCTTTTTTGTTGTATTTCCAGGCTCCCCCTTCCATCCCTCTCTCCGTCGGGGGGATGTCTCACGCCGCCCGCGACCAACAGCGGGGCTTCACAGTTTCCACCTGTGGGGTCCATGAATTTATAGAATTTACCCTTCTAACTTCCTACTTCTGCATCAAATGTCATGGTATGGTGAAGCTCCGTTGTATAAACGCTTGTGTTTCATTTATGTTCTATTCTTTTTCGTTTGACAAAGAACTACTTCAATGGGTGAAAATGCCACTTGTTTTGCACTCAGTTTTCCGCTGGGAAATTTGCATGGATTCACATTCACGGGTTTTTTGGAGGTTTTAAGTGAATGTTTCTCCCCTTTTCCCCTCCTCTCCCTTATCCCACCTGAAGCTTGCATCCCCTGCCCAACACCTTTCCGATTGATCGCGTGATATTGATGCATATGTAGACTGTTTGAGGGTCCCCATTACTTTGGATACTTATTATATTGCACTCATCAAGATACAAATGTAAGTAGAACGAAATAAACAGCCCTTATTCAAGGCAAAAATAGAATTCCTCATCAAATAACCCACGGCAGATTATTTACCCTCGTTTGGACGAGGAAAATGAAGAATTAATTATTAAAGACCCCTCAAGTTAGGTATTTCCACGCTCGGGGTATCATCTTAAGCACTAAGAAAAAAACCTCTTTCGCCCGAATCCAAGGTTAATATTAGTTAGCAAACGAATTCCTCCGACCTTTCCGAGAAAGTGATATTTACGAAAAGCGATTACGAAACAAGACTTCCAGGAATGAGACTCCGAGAAAACTTTAGATGGAGAAGGGTCTCCCTCTCTCTCTCTCCCACACCTACCCACCCGTTAAGGTGAGGGTGGGGATTGCAAGGGAGACGCCGTGACGTGAAACGCACAAGCCCTTCCACCACGTCAAGGTTGTAGTCCGGGGAGGGATCTATATATATATATATATATGTATATATTACAATACACAATAACACAATATAGAACCACAAAAAAAGAAGAACAATAACACGTTATTTCTTGATATTTCGACGGAAACAATCCGTCTTCATCTGCAGATATAGAAGTAATTCATTGTTCTTCTTTTTTTGTGTTTCTATATTGTGTGTTTCTGTGTATTGTACTATTCGGCACTTCCGTGTTACCTATACGAAAGCATATATATATGTATATATATATATATATATATATATATATATATATATATATATATATATATACACTCATATATACAGAAACAGATATAAGGAAAAGGGATAGTAACACATATAAAGGACGAACACAATAAAGGTGGGGAAAGCGGAATCGAACGGATCACAAAGGTAAAAATCGGGGCGCTTGGCGACATATTACACCCACGGATCTCAGGGTAAATTACGTTTCCTCGATAGCTGCCTCGATAGCAGGACGTGCCTGTGTTCACCGAGTGTCTAAAATTCGCCGGCGTCCGAGGCTTCGGCCGCCGGGGTTTGGAGAGCGGCACTGCCGGAGTCTCTCGGAAATCGAGGTTCCGATCGTGTTTTGTTTCGAGCGGCGGTTGACCGCCTACTTCATCAAGAAGCGTGCAGTTTGACTCTCGACTTCTTCCGCCGGGAAGGCCGTACTTTTGTTTTGTTTACTGGATCAAGACTGACCTTGACTCCTGGTGTAGAGCTTAGGCTCCTTTTTTTTGCTACCGCCGGGTGCGTGTGGCGGGGAGGGAGCGTTCGTGAGTGTTTTTCTTTTCTTTCTTTCCTTCTTGGAGTGCTTTCAGTGCGCTCTTCTTCTTTTCTTGGCGCTGGCGTGCTCCATTTGATTTCTTTCAAAATGGTCGTACGTCGCGTAAACACGCTCGCCTTGCAAGTTGATGAGAAGGCGAAACCCTATACTCCGTTGGAGGTCCACCTCTTTACACTAGAGTCGCTGGGCCTCACACCCGAAGAGATTGTGGCGATCCAATTTGGATATAACCGCCATTTGGTATTCCTGAAGTTGGCAACTGAAGCTACTATGAAGAGGATTCTAGATAATATCCCACGAAAACTACCGTTTCCATCCAAAATTGATCCGAGGACGACGATTACCATTGACGAGACCTCCGGTAGCCCTTGTAATGTCAGGGTTCTATGTCGCCCCGTGGAGACCCCATTGGAAGATATAACAGGCGAGCTTTACGTTTTGGAAAAATCCATCGCTCGTGGGAGAACAGGTGGGAGGGCGACAAATTGGCACGCGTGTTGACAGGTACGAGAGTGGTGCGGATGACGGTCGAAAGAAATATCCCCTCGTACCTCCACATCGGCGGCAACCGGGCCATCATCATCTACGAGGGTCAGCGCCGCACCTGCGCCCGTTGCAACCAAGAAGGCCACGAGCGCAAGACCTGCCCTCGGAACCAGGGAGGGAAGAGCTATGCGGAGGCAATGTTTTTGGCCTCCAATCCGAACACCGCCGAAGAGATAGATGAGCCCGAGATGGCTGTGGAGGAGAGGGCGCGGTCCCTGATACTTATCGAGGGTGCGCCCCCAGCTGTTCCCGCCGAACCCCCGCATCCCCCTGCACTCGGAGGGAAATTTCAGAGGGAACGAAAGTCGTCAACGGAAGAAAGGGATCCGAAGAAGAAGAGGACGGACGACATTGCAGTGCTGATTTCGAACATCGATCAAGCTGCGATCCCTACCAGCTCGGATACATTCTCACGACCACCGGCCCCTATCTCCGTGACCCCGTCAAAAGAGGACAGATCATCCTGCGTCCTTCCTTTCTCTGGCCACGCCAACGATGCGTTCTTCCCGCAATCCTTGCTTCACGGGCTTCCAACTCCCCGAGAATCACGGGTGACAGCGGGGGAGGATGTATCCGATTACGACTGTCCCCCTTCCTCAACGGCGGGCCCCTCGATTACAGTATCACGGAAAATCAAGAAAGTATCACCGGCCGCGGAAGTTGACACATGTACGAGCAAAACCTTGTCGACGTCAACAATCCCAGACATTCCATCCTCATTCTCCTTTGAGGACAGCCAAGGTGTCGACGATCTTCCCAGGGCTCCTCTAGAGGCGGACCAATTCGACCGATCTCCTCTGGTTTCTCCCGATGGGGCCCCTTCGGCAGAAGACCACCAGTCCGCCACCCCGCCCCCCCCTGAGGCCACCTCCTGGGCTGGGACGGCCCACAGCTCTGCTCGCTCGAACAGGGCCCTCCGTGGAATGCCGCCGAGTAACCCGCTATTCGTAGAGACCACGGCTGGGTCTTCCTCTTCGGACGAGGTCGGAGGGGAGGTGTGCGGTGACAACTCGAGACCTCGATCGTCGACCCGTCGGACGAAGCGTCCCGGGAAGCGGCGAAGCACTCGTCGCCCGGGTTCGAGACGCGACCGAAGCGACGTAAGCCATGACCAGGACTCTGGTAAGTGATGTCCGGTGCCCATAGCTGTCCTCTCATTCCACCAATGAATATTATTTCGCTTAATATTGCTGGCGTTTATAGCGCTTTAAAAATTGCAGTCCTCCAACGTTTTTTCCGCGACCTTAGGGCTGATGTAATCCTCCTTCAAGAGGTAAAGGAGGACATAGTCTGGGATGCGAACATCTTTCAAGCTATCGGCAATTTCGCCGAAAGTCATTATGGCACCACCACCCTAGTCCGAAATGGCATTCCGTTCTCTCATGTTCGCCGCCACCCCTCGGGCCCAATAACGTCCGTTATCGTGAATGGTATCCATATCACAAACCTTGACGCTCCCTCCGGTGAGCGCGCGAAACATATTTCAATGAACTTCTCCTCCCCTGCCTGTATTCCTTCTCGGGGAAGGCCATATTGGGCGGAGATTTTAACACTATCTACCGCCGAGAGGATAGTGCCTCGAACAGGGATAACGTGACATACTATCCAAGCCGGGCGCTCTCACTGATGCTCGACTCCATTGGAGCGATTGACGCAGTGCGTTCTTATTGCGCCGGTCCCGCCCCCTTCACGCGATCAGGGCCTAACTCTCGGACGCGGATTGACTACCTCTTCGTCTCGACATCCCTTAAGAATGATGTCCAGACAGTGGACACCCTCCCGGTGTCCTTCTCTGATCACTGCGCAGTGATCATGAGAGTTACGTGCCCGGACACAACCCCGGGCGCGCACGTCCACCGCTGCGGCTCCGTGTGGCGCATGGACCTCCGCGTGTTGGAGGACGCGACTCGTCGTGATTCTATCCGCACCCGGGTGTGTGCACTGATCGCGGCACTCCGCCCCGGTGCAAACCTCGCTCTATGGTGGGACGAGGTTTTCAAACCCCGCATTGTCAACCACATCAAAAGGCAAACTTTCGTGGCGTAGGGAAAAGAACTACACCATCTCCTTCTACCGCCGAGCGCTGGAAGAGCTCCTGCGTAAGGATGTGGCGCCGGAGGGTTTCCACGCCCAAGTGTCGTCCCTAAAAAAAATTATCCTTGGCCACGAGCTCCAAAAATACGCTCCCCAACAGTGGCAAAAAGAACTGGACACGGATAAAGGGGGCCCCCTAACGCTATCTGAGCTTCGGCGCTGGATGAAATCCAACTCTGGCTCCGATATAGACAGAATCCCTGTCAGAGAATCTGCCGCCGGTGACACCAACCTCCTTAAGGAAGCGGGCCGGCACTTTCAAAACACCTTTAACAGGTATCATCCTCCATGGAAGGAGGGAGACGCACCCCCTCTCCCCCCTCTCCCTACGCTTCCCACAGATCAAAAAGACGATTTTTGTCGAGACATAAGTTCAGACGAACTGGACTGCGTCTCCTCCATGTTCCCGAAGGGCAAAGCACCCGGCTTGGACGGCCTACCCTTTGAATTTTATCTAGCGTACTGGGATGTTTTAAAACCTATTTTAACCCACCTTTTTAACTGCATTTTAGCTAGCGGCTCTCTGACTGCAAGTCAGAGGACCGCCGTGATAACGCTTATACCAAAGAAGACGCGGCCAAAGTCGTTCAACGACTTCAGGCCAATCGCCCTTTTAAACGCAGACTATAAAATATTGGCGCACGTCCTACGATGTAGAATGACGGCTGCTGCCGACATCGTCCTCTCTCCATCCCAGTACGCCGTGTCGAAAACGCGAAACATTTTCGATGCAGCACTTTTAATTCGCGACATCATTTTTTCCGCCCCCCTGTATGGCGATCGTTTTTTATCACTGGTGGCTATCGATCTTGAGAAAGCATTTGACCTGGTCCGGATCGAATGGATTCTCACCGTGCTCAAGAAGATGGCCTTCCCCGAGTACTTCATTCGTGCCGTATCAACGATGTATAACGGAACATACTCTATAATTAGGATAAACAATGCCACATCGCCGCCCATCCCCGTCAGTAACTCCGTTCGGCAGGGCTGCCCACTGTCAATGCTGCTGTTCGCCCTTGCCTTAGACCCCATACTCAGACGACTACAGAGCAGTGGAATCGGGGTACGTCGTCACGGCGCCGTCTGCCTGGGCGTCGCATACGCTGACGACATAACGCTCTTCGTAGACGACCCGTCCCACATGGCCCTAGCCCACGACATATTAACGTCATATGAGCAGGGTGGTATCTTCCTCAATAACCGGAAATCCGGGTTTTTGCTGCTGAAGGGCGACCGGCCCTCGAACTCCATCGGTTGGTCAGAAGCGCCCTCGCTCAAAATCTTGGGGTTCTGGTGGGAGAGGGAGTTGGCTCCCACGATTGAGCGAAACTGGGGAATTATTGACCATCATGTAAAATGGAGTGTTGGAAAGCTTTCACTCCCTTCCCTCCCGATCGTGACCCGCGTCCGCCTCCTCAACCAGATTGTCTTCCCAAGGATATGGTATGTGGCCCATCTATGGCCCGTACCCACTAAATACAACGCATACTTTATTGGAGTGTCCAACCAAATGATCTGGAATGGCTACGCAAAGAAAGTGTCCCGAAACCAGCTCTATGGCCCGTTTGAGCAGGGTGGTCTCAATTAAACCGATACAGCTCTAAAGGCGAAGGTGGTCTATGCAAAGCTTAGCCTGCGCATCCTCGGCGGTGACGACGCGTGGCGCAAGGCACTCCTCAAGGACGCGTGGCAGGAACTCGCGCGCGACGTATGCCACCGGAGGGCATTTGATGAAACGAAAAAAGTCGCTTCTCTCCTGCGAGATGGAGAAGCAATTCGAGTGAAGACCCTGTATGTCAGAGCGCTTACCGAGCAGCAACAAAATACATCCAAAAGAACGATTTCTTGGAAAAACTGGGCGATCAGCAGGGCGAACGATGAGGCACGTAGTGGAATGTTTAATCTAATCGCGAACACAGTCATGACGAGGGAAGTGAGGCACCACCTTCGGCTAGCCGATTCGCCCCTTTGTCCGTCATGCGGTCGAATAGACAACGTCGCGCATCTCATCCTTGGATGCAACGATAAAATCAGAGAATGGGAAGCTCTAAAAAAGATCTATAAAACCGGGGACGTGTTCGGTGGTGGTGCCATTACCGACATGAATCTGATCACCTTGAACTTTCGGCTCTTTCCGAGCTTTAAATCCTTCATAATGACCACCCTAATCGTGGAATTCACACAGAAGAGAACCGCGAATAAACATTCCGCTAAAGGCATGCAAGCATTGGTGGAACGGATGTGGCTGCCCCCGGTACCGGACACACTTCGTCCGTGGTTAAAAAGTTGTTTTTTCTGAATAACTGTGCTTCAAAGCTATCAATAATCCCAACCTAATCTAATGTTCCGCTGCTAATCCAAATATTTCCTTCTATATTTTGTGAACCCTGCATTTATTATTTCCTTCAACAGTATTGTTCATGGTCACAATTGTTTCATGCAATGTATATGAATTTATGTCTATGTAAGTGTGTAACCATAGTAAGGAAAAAAAATACTCTGTAACCATAATCTGTAAGCTGACAATGTGTACAATGTAAACACTAACAGTGTAACATACTAGACCGAATAAAACTAAATTGAACCATAGCTCAAGTGGTTAAGAGCATCCGCCCGGTAGTGGAAAGATCCGAGGTTCGAGTCCCGGTCAAGGAAATATTTTTACCCTTGTGATCCGTTCGATTCCACCTTCCCTACCTTTATTGTGATCGTCCTTTATATGTGTTCCTAACCCTTTTCCTTATATCTGTTTCTGTATATATGGGTATTTATTCGCCGTTTGGCGGGATTTCGTGTTTGAATGTATATATATATACGTATATATTTATTTATATGTATATACGTATATATATGTATATATGCATATGTATATATATATACACGTATATATATATGTATATATATATGTACATATATATATATGTACATATATATATATATGTACATATATATATATGTACATATATATATATGTACATATATATATATGTACATATATATATATATATATATATATATATATATATATATATATATATATATATATATATATATATATATATATATATATATATATATATATATATGTACATATATATATATATATATATATATATATATATATATATATATATATATATATATATATACATATATATATATACATATATATATATACATATATATATATATACATATATATATATGTACATATATATATATGTACATATATATATATATATGTACATATATATATATATGTACATATATATATATGTGTATATATATATGTATATGTGTATATATATATATATATATATGTATATGTGTATATATATATATGCATATGTGTATATATATATGTATATGTGTATATATATATGTATATGTGTATATATATATGTATATGTGTATATATATATGCCGACCCCGGTGGCGGCGGGCTAACGTCCTCTTCTGCCATTCCAAGGGTTCGCGGGTTCGATTCCCGCCGGGGTGAGTTTTTCTCCACCTAGGGCTTGGGTGTTTGTAAATGTGATCATTGTTATCGTTGTTAATAGTTCGATGTAAAGGCCAGAATGCGCTGTTTTCGGACTTATACTGAATAAATAAAATAAATAAATATAAATAAAAATATATGTATATGTGTATATATATATGTATATGTGTATATATATATGTATATGTGTATGTATATATGTATATGTGTATGTATATGTGTATATGTGTATGTATATGTGTATATGTGAATGTATATGTGTATATGTGTATGTATATGTGTATATGTGTATGTATATGTGCATATGTGTATGTATATGTGTATATGTATATATATGTATATGTGTATATGTATATATATGTATATGTGTATATGTATATATATGTATATGTGTATATGTATATATATGTATATGTGTATATGTATATATATGTATATGTGTATATGTATATATATGTATATGTGTATATGTATATATATGTATATGTGTATATGTATATATATGTATATGTGTATATGTATATATATGTATATGTGTATATGTATATATATGTATATGTGTGTATGTATATATATATGTATATGTGTGTATGTATATATATATGTATATGTGTGTATGTATATATATATGTATATGTGTGTATGTATATATATATGTATATGTGTGTATGTATATATATATATGTATATGTGTGTATGTATATATATATATGTATATGTGTGTATGTATATATATGTATATGTGTGTATGTATATATATATATGTATATGTGTGTATGTATATATATATATATGTATATGTGTGTATGTATATATATGTATATGTGTGTATGTATATATGTATATGTGTGTATGTATATA